>NC_058085.1:71421550-71637401 GCF_014858855.1 Bufo gargarizans | reverse complement strand
GTGCTGCATCCCTCTGCAAGATATCTCACTATTTGTGACTTTTCTGAGCTGTCAAGTCCTTCTTTTGACCCATTTTGCCAAAGGAAAGGAAGTTGCCTAATAATTATGCACACCTGATATAGGGTGTTGATGTCATTAGACCACACCCCTTCTCATTACAGAGATGCACATCACCTAATATGCTTAATTGGTAGTAGGATTTCGAGTCTATACAGCTTGGAGTAAGACAACATGCATAAAGAGGATGATGTAGTCAAAATACTCATTTGCCTAATAACTCTGCACTCCCTGTACAAGAATGAGCAATTGCTCTGCAGTATAACAATGGCTGGTTAAGGCCTTTTTAACACTTGCGTTGTCCGTATCCGGCGTGTACTCCACTTGCCGGAATTACACGCCGGATCCGGAAAAACGCAAGTGAGCTGAAAGCATTTGATCACGGATCCGTCTTCAAAATGCTTTCAGTGTTACTATGGCAGCCAGGACGCTATTAAAGTCCTGGTTGCCATAGTAGTAGCGGGGAGCGGGGGAGCGGTAAACTTACAGTCCGCGCGGCTCCCGAGGCGCTCCAGAATGACGTCAGACCGCCCCATGCGCACGGATGACGTGCCATGCGATCACGTCATCCATGCGCGTGGGGCGCCCTGACGTCACTCTGAAGCGCCCGGGAGCCGCACGGACGGTAAGTATGCTGCTCTCCCGCTCCCCACTACACTTTACCATGGCTGCTCTGTGGTGTCCCCAATATCCAGCACAGCTCTGTGGTGTACCCCAATATCGCGCACTCAGCTCTGCTATTTGTTGTCCCTCAATATCGTGCACTGAGCACTGCTATGTGGTGACCCCAATATCACGCACTCAGCTTTGCTATGTGGTGTCCTGAATATCCTGAATTCAGCTCTGTGGTGTACCCTAATATCGCACACTCAGCACTGCTATGTGGTGTCCCCAATATCCAGCACTCAGCTCTGTGGTGTCCCCAATATCTAGCACTCAGCTCTGTGGTGTACCCCAATATCCTGCTCTCAGCTCTGCTATGTGGTGACTCCAATATCGCGCACTCAGCTTTGCTATGTGGTGTCCCCCAATATTGCGTACTCAGCTCTGCTATGTGATGACCCCAATATCGCGTACTCAGCTCTGCTATGTGGTGTCCCCAATATCCAGCACTCAGCTCTGTGGTGTCCCCAATATCCAGCACAGCTGTGTGGTGTACCCCAATATCGCGCAATCAGCTCTATGTGTTGTTCCTCAATATTGCGCACTCAGCCCTGCTATGTGGTGACCCCAATATCGATCACTCAGCTCTGCTATGTGGTGTCCCTCAATAGTGCGCACTCAGCTCTGCTATGTGGTGACCCAAATATCGTGCACTCAGCTCTGCTATGTCGTGTCCCTCAATATCATGCACTCAGCTCTGCTATGTGGTGTTCCTCAATATCGCGCACTCAGCACTGCTATGTGGTAACCCCAATATCCCGCACTCAGCCCTGCTATGTGTTGTCCCGAATTTCCAGCACTCATCTCTGTGGTTTTACCCCAACATGGCACACTCAGCTCTGCTATCTGGTGTCTCTCACTATCGCGCACTCAGCCCTGCTATGTGGTGACTCCAATATCCCGAACTCAGCTCTGCTTTGTGGTGTCCCCCAATATTGCGCACTAAGCTCTGCTATGTGGTGACCCCAATATCACGCACTCAGCTCTGCTATGTGGTGTCCCTAAATATCACTCAGCACTGCTTTATGGTGACCCCAATATCGCGCACTCAGCACTGCTATGTGCTGTCCCTCAATATCGCTCACTCAGCTCTGTATGTGGTGACCCCAATATTGCGCACTCAACCCTGCTTTGTGGTGTCCCTCAATGTCACGCACTCAATTTTGATATGTGGTGTCCCTCAATATCGCGCACTCAGCTCTGCTATGTGGCGACCCCAATATCGCGCACTCAGCCCTGCTAAGTGGTGTCCTTCAATGTCACGCACTCAACTCTGCTATGTGGTGACCCCAATATCGCGCACTCAATTCTGCTATGTGGTGTCCCTCAATATCGCGCACTTAGCTCTGCTATGTGGTAACACCAATATCGCGCACTCAGCTCTGCTATGTGGTGACTCAAATATCTCGCACTCAGTTCTACTTTGTGCACTCAGCTTTGCTTTGTGGTGACCCAATATAGTGCACTCAGCTCTGCTATGTGGTGTCCCTCAATATATCACACTCAGCTCTACTATGTGGTGACCCCAATATTGCGCACTCAATTCTGCTATGTGGTTTCCCCAATATCCAGCACTCAGCTCTGTGGTGTGCCCCAATATCAAGCACTCAGCTCTGCTATGTGGTGTCCCTCACTATCGCTCACTCAGCTTTGCTATGTGGTGACTCCAATATCCCACACTCAGCTCTATTGTGGTGACCCCAATATCGCGCACTCAGCTCTGCTATGTGGTGTCCCTCACTATCGCACACTCAGCTCTGCTTTGTAGTGACTCCAATATCGCGCACTCAGCTCTGTTTTGTGGTGACTCCAATATTGTGCAGTCAGCTCTGCTATGTGGTGTCCCTCAATATGGCGCTCTCAGCCCTGCTATGTGGTGACCCCAATATTGCGCACTCAGCCCTGCTATGTGGTGTCCCTTAATATCGCGCAATCAGCCTTGCTATGTGGTGACCCCAATATTGCGCACTCAGCCCTGCTATGTGGTGTCCCTCAATTTCGCGCACTCAACTCTGCTATGTGGTGTCCCTCAAAATCGGGCACTCAGCTCTGCTATGTGGTGACCCCAATATCGCGCACTCAATTCTGCTATGTGGTGTCCCTCAATATTGCGCACTTAGCTCTGCTATGTGGTGACCCCAATATCCAGCACTCAGCTCTGTGGTGTACCCCAATATCGCGCACTCAGCTCGCATTGTGGTCACTCCAACATTGTGCACTCAGATCAGCAATGTGGTGACCCCAATATCGCGCACTCCGCTCTGCTATGTGGTGTCCCCAATATCCAGCACTCAGCTCTGCTATGTGGTGACCCCAGTATCGCACACTAAGCTCTGCTTTGTGGTGACCCCAATATTGCGCACTCAGCCCTGCTATGAGGTGTCCCTAAATATCGTGCACTCAACTCTGCTATGTGGTGTTCCTCAATATGGCGCACCCAGCTCTGCTATGTGGTGACCCCAATGTCGCGCACTCAATTCTGCTATGTGGTGTCCCTCAATATCGCGCACTCAGCTCTACTATGTGGTGTTCCTCAATATCGCTTACTCAGCTCTGCTATGTGTTGACTCAAATATCCCACACTCACTTCTGCTTTGTGCACTCAGCTCTGCTTTGTGGTGACCCAATATCGCACATTCAGCTCTGTGATGTGGTGTCCCTCAATATCGCGCACTCAGCTCTGCTATGTGGTGACCTAAATATCGCGCACTCAAAACTGCTATGTGGTGTCCCTCAATATCGCGCACTCAGCTCTGCTATGTGGTGACCCCAATATTGCGCACACTCAGCCCTGCTATGTGGTGTCCCTCAATATCGCACACTCAACTCTGCTATGTGGTGTCCCTCAATATCGCACACTCAGCTCATCTATGTGGTGACCCCAATATCGTGCACTCAATTCTGCTATGTGGTATCCCTCAATATCGCACACTTAGCTCTGCTATGTGGTGACCCCAATATCGCGCACTAAGCTCTGCTATGTGGTGTTCCTCAATATCCAGCACTCAGCTCTGTGGTGTCCCCAATATCTTGCTCTCAGCTCTGCTATGTGGTGACTCCAATATCGCGCACTCAGCTTTGCTATGTTGTGTCCCCCAATATCGCACACTCAGCTCTGCTATGTGGTGACCCCAATATTGCATACTCAGCTCTGTGATGTGATGTCCCCAATATCCAGCACTCAGCTCTGTGGTGTCCCCAATATCCAGCACAGCTGTGTGGTGTACCCCAATATCGCGCAATCAGCTCTATGTGTTGTCCCTCAATATTGCGCACTCAGCCCTGCTATGTGGTGACCCCAATATCGATCACTTAGCTCTGCTATGTGGTGTCCCTCAATAGTGCGCACTGAGCTCTGCTATGTGGTGACACCAATATCGCGCACTCAGCACTGCTATGTCGTGTCCCTCAATATCATGCACTCAGCTATGCTATGTGGTGTTCCTCAATATCGCGCACTCAGCTCTGCTATGTGGTGACCCCAATATTCCGCACGCAGCCCTGCTATGTGGTGTCCCGAATATCCAGCACTCATCTCTGTGGTTTTACCCCAATATGGCACACTCAGCTCTGCTATCTGGTGTCTCTCACTATCGCGCACTCAGCCCTGCTATGTGGTGACTCCAATATCCCGCACTCAGCTCTTCTTTGTGGTGTCCCCCAATATTGCGCACTAAGCTCTGCTATGTGGTGACACCAATATCGCGCACTCAGCTGTGCTATGTGGTGTCCCTAAATATCGCACACTCAGCACTGCTTTATGGTGACCCCAATATCGCGCACTCAGCACTGCTATGTGCTGTCCCTCAATATCGCTCACTCAGCTCTGTATGTGGTGACCCCAATATTGCGCACTCAGCCCTGCTTTGTTGTGTCCCTCAATATCACGCACTAAATTTTGATATGTGGTGTCCCTCAATATCGCGCACTCAGTCTGCTATGTGGCGACCCCAATATTGCGCACTCAGCTCGCGTTGTGGTGACTACAACATTGTGCACTCAGATCTGCAATGTGGTGACCCCAATA
This sequence comes from Bufo gargarizans, assembly GCF_014858855.1. Taxonomy (NCBI): domain Eukaryota; kingdom Metazoa; phylum Chordata; class Amphibia; order Anura; family Bufonidae; genus Bufo; species Bufo gargarizans. The sequence continues at coordinate 71,632,654 of NC_058085.1, read as the reverse complement.
TCGCGCACTCAGCACTGCTATGTGGTGTCCGCAATATTGCGCACTCAGCTCTGCTATGAGGTGTCCCTCAATATCGTGCACTCAACTCTGCTATGTGGTGTTCCTCAATATGGCGCACTCAGCTCTGCTATGTGGTAACCCCAATTTCGCGCACTCAACACTGCTATGTAGTGTCCCTCAATATCGCGCACTCAGCTCTGCTATGTGGTGACCCCAATATCGTGCACTCAGCTCTGCTATGTGGTGTTCCTCAATATCGCGCACCCAGCTCTGTGGTGACTCAAATATCCCGCACTCAGTTCTGCTTTGTGCACTCAGCTCTGCTTTGTGGTGACCCAATATCGCACACTCAGCTCTGTGATGTGGTGTCCCTCAATATCGCGCACTAAGCTCTGCTATGTGGTGACCCCAATATTGCGCACTCAAAACTGCTATGTGGTGTCCCTCAATATCGCACACTCAGCTCTGCTATGTGGTGACCCAAATATTGCGCACTCAGCCCTGCTATGTGGTGTCCCTCAATATCGCGCACTCAACACTGCTATGTGGTGTCCCTCAATATCGCGCACTCAGCTCAGCTATGTGGTGACCCCAATATCATGCACTCAATTCTGCTATGTGGTGTCCCTCAATATCGCGCACTTAGCTCTGCTATGTGTGACACCAATATCGCGCACTAAGCTCTGCTATGTGGTGTTCCTCAATATCCAGCACTCAGCTCTGTGGTGTACCCCAATATCACGCACTCAGCTCTGCTATGTGGTATCCCTCACTATCGCGCACTCAGCTCTGCTATGTGGTGACCCCAATATCGCGCACTCAGCTCTGCTATATGGTGTCCCTTAATATCACGCACTCAGCTGTGCTATGTGGTGACCCCAATATTGCGCACTCAGCCCTGCTATGTGGTGTCCCTCAATATTGCGCACTCAACTCTGCTATGTGGTGTCCCTAAATATCTCGCACTCAGCTCTGAAGTGTTGTGACCCCAATATCGCGCACTAAATTCTGCTATGTGGTGTCCCTCAATATTGCGCACTTAGCACTGTTATGTGGTGACCCTAATATTGCGCACTAAGCTCTGCTATGTGGTGTTCCTCAATATCCAGCACTCAGCTCTATGGTGTACCCCAATATCACGCACTCAGCCCTGCTATGTGGTGACTCCAATATCCCGCACTCAGCTCTATTGTGGTGACCCCAATATTGCACACTCAGCTCTCCTATGTGGTGTCCCTCACTATCGCTCACTCAGCTCTGCTTTGTATTGACTCCAATATTGCGCACTCAGCTCTGCTTTGTGGTGACCCTCAATATCACGCACTCAGCTCTTCTATCTTGTGTCCCTTAATATCACGCACTCAGCTCTGCTATGTGGTGACCCAAATATTGCGCACTCAGCCCTTCTATATGGTGTCCCCCTGCTATTTAGTCACTCAAATATCCCGCACTCAGTTCTGCTTTGTGCACTCAGCTCTGCTTTGTGGTGACCCAATATCGCACACTCAGCTCTGTGATGTGGTGTCCCTCAATATCGCACACTCAGCTCTGCTATGTGGTGACCCCAATATCGCGCACTCAAAACTGCTATGTGGTGTCCCTCAATATCGCGCACTCAACTCTGCTATGTGGTGTCCCTCAATATCACGCACTCAGCTCAGCTATGTGGTGACCCCAATATTGCGCACTCAATTCTGCTATGTGGTGTCCCTCAATATCGCGCACTTAGCTCTTCTATGTGGTGACCCCAATATCGCGCACTAAGCTCTGCTATGTGGTGTTCCTCAATATCCAGCACTCAGCTCTGTGGTGTACCCCAATATCATGCACTCAGACCTGCTATGTGGTGTCCCTCACTATCGCGCACTCAGCTCTGCTATGTGGTGACTCCAATATCCCACACTCAGCTCTATTGTGGTGACCCCAATATCGCGCACTCAATTCTGCTATGTGGTGTCCCTAAATATTGCGCACTTAGCACTGCTATGTAATGACCCCAATATCGTGCACTAAGCTCTGCTATGTGGTGTCCCACACTATCGCGCACTCAGCACTGCTATGTGGTGACTCCAATATCCTGCATAAGCAAAACTTCGTGGCACTCTGCCGTCCGTTTGCCGCTGGAAGTCGGGTTCCCACCCCGTTTCAGTAATAATATAAAAACTCCAGCAAATAGCGTTGCAAAAAGGAATTTTTTAATCGACATATGCGGCTGTGTAAAATTCATGACGTTTCGGCCATACATTAGCCTTCATCAGACTACAGCAAAACAAAAGGAAAAAAAGGGAAAATAATATAAACACATCTTATATATACATATTCATAAAGTGTGCCATGGCAAGTGACATAGAATTGGCACATAAAGCAGTGATTCAAGTACAAAAGCAATAGTTGAAGGTCCAGAGAGTTCTGTAATTATGTCCAACAATCCGTGTTCAGACATATCCTTGGTGCAGGTAATGTATTCCAACCCCATCCTCAATGAGAACATGTTAAGGAATATAATGTTCATGTGAACCGCAGTCCATAGAATGTTAACAAGTCCGTGGGCATCAGTAGCGTTACAGAAATGTAGCACAGGTGTTGTCATGATAAGAGATGATATCAACAGTACTAAGATATCCCTATGTTGCAATTTAAATACCAGTATATAGTTATAACCTGGATAAAATGAATTGGCAATGGATCCATGAATAAATGGAAGGGAGAAAGGGGGAGGGGAGAGGGTGAGGGCACAAGGCTAGAGTTGAGGTAAGGAGGATACAGAGGATACACACTATATGAAGTATGACTACAGGTCATATATGCAGTATTGGCTATAGGTCATATAGATTAGTATAGGTCATATAGACTAGTATTGTCCTACCTTATGCCGCTTTAGAGATGGATGTCCAGGATGTGGGCGTTGTGTGAAATGTGCAGTAGCACTGTCCGGGGTGCGCCTCTGAGATCCAGGACGCGCGCCCTTATTTAAAGGAGTGTGTCCGGTAATGAGGGTCATGGCGCATGCGCGGAGGGTCATGGCGCATGCGCACTGGGTTCCGTTGCGTGTCACGTCTGCGTGTCACGTCTCACTACTGGTTTTAGATAGGATCCGGTGTGTCTGGTATGAGTGCGCTTCAAGCCTCGCTTGAGGTGTTAGTGTTGCGCATGCGCAGATGGTATAAATGCGTATCAAGCCTCGCTGTGAGTGCCATTATGAGTGTACTTGGTATTTGGGGAGTACAGTATCACAATTAGGGTACAATAGGGTAGAATGAAAATGGACTAATCTATGGGGGAGAATAAGACATAGAGGACATAGAAGATAAAAGATAAAAGGACATAAGGGACATAAATATGGATAGATGATAATGATATATGACAAATGGACATATAGAAAAAAGACATTAGACCGTCATAGGAGATATCAGGAAAATAATCTATAATAACATGAAGACATGGATACTATACCATAACGTGAAAAGGATACTATGGATGACCCAACGTAGTGAAGGGTGGTGCGACTAATTCATCTAAAAAGGAACAACAGAATACATAAGAAAGTGGTAGAGACTATGTTGACACATACTACTGTTGATATAGATAGGCATATATTAAAAAATAGAGGTGTCTAGGTTTCAGAGTAACTGGACGTGGGGGGAGGGTTTTTTTAAAGAGAAAGGAACGGATTACAAAATGTCAGATAGAAATAGGGTATACTCTATTGGGTATCAAGGTCTGGTATCTGTTATAGTGTAGCGGTTAGTTCAGATAAGGCTATGTATTTCATAGTCCCTATTTAATCCTTTGGGTTCCAGACTATCAAGTGTATGAATCCAATATGCTTCCCTCTTTTTCAATAATTTGATTCTATCGCCTCCCCTCCTACTGGGTGTCACCTGTTCGATTACTCGATATTTGAGTTGTGAGAGATTGTGGCCTGCTGATTCGAAATGTGCTGGTACCGGAAGTAATAGGTTTTTACGTCTAATATTAGAATTGTGTTGGCATATGCGATCGCGTATTTTTTGGGTTGTTTCCCCTACATATATCTTGCCACAGGGACACTTTAATAAGTACACTACGAAATTGGTTTCACATGTAAAGAAACCGCGTATTGGAAAGCTTTTGCCTGACTGTGGGTGATGGAATTGGGGTCCTTTTAAAACATTCGAGCACTGGGCGCAATGTATGCAGGGAAAAGTTCCTGTCTTTTGTTTCTGTATAAAAGTCTGTCTATGGATGGTCTTAGTTGGGCCTATATCAGCCTTCACAATTAGGTCCCGTAAATTTTTGGGCCAGCGTGTACAAGGTAGTATGGGGTTTTTAAATTCACTAATATCTGGGTAGGCTTTTTGTAACAGGGGCCAGTGGTTCCTAATGCTATTGATTATTTTGTTAACACTTGGGTGGAAGGTGTGGACAAATGGTATCCTATTGGTTATCCCTGATTGTTTTTTTGTTATTTTGGGTTTAATTGTTTCATGGAGAAGGTGTTGGGGGTAGCCACGCGTTAGGAATCGCTGTTTCATTTCCGTTAATCTGATTTGTTGAAGTGGGACTGTTTTGACTATGCGGCGTATCCGTTCAAATTGGGAAAGTCACTCATATAGTGTGTATCCTCTGTATCCTCCTTACCTCAACTCTAGCCTTGTGCCCTCACCCTCTCCCCTCCCCCTTTCTCCCTTCCATTTATTCATGGATCCATTGCCAATTCATTTTATCCAGGTTATAACTATATACTGGTATTTAAATTGCAACATAGGGATATCTTAGTACTGTTGATATCATCTCTTATCATGACAACACCTGTGCTACATTTCTGTAACGCTACTGATGCCCACGGACTTGTTAACATTCTATGGACTGCGGTTCACATGAACATTATATTCCTTAACATGTTCTCATTGAGGATGGGGTTGGAATACATAACCTGCACCAAGGATATGTCTGAACACGGATTGTTGGACATAATTACAGAACTCTCTGGACCTTCAACTATTGCTTTTGTACTTGAATCACTGCTTTATACTTATGTGCCAATTCTATGTCACTTGCCATGGCACACTTTATGAATATGTATATATAAGATGTGTTTATATTATTTTCCCTTTTTTTCCTTTTGTTTTGCTGTAGTCTGATGAAGGCTAATGTATGGCCGAAACGTCATGAATTTTACACAGCCGCATATGTCTATTAAAAAATTCCTTTTTGCAACGCTATTTGCTGGAGTTTTTATATTATTACTGAAACGGGATGGGAACCCGACTTCCAGCGGCAAACGGACGGCAGAGTGCCACGAAGTTTTGCTTATACATTTACTCTCCCTGACGGAGTGGTGCACCTGCATAACCATGGCAAGTGGCACATTATCATACCAACAGGAGGAGATTTCTGAAATCTTGTCCCAAGTACAACTTTCCGGGAATTTTTTACAAACACCGCCTTCCGAATTCAAGGCACGTGACCTAGAGCGAGAATCTCGACGATTGCTCAACTATGAATTGCACAGCGTCACAATAGCCGAATACCTGAAGGTACAACGCATTCCACGTGGGTTACGTATACGCACTAGACCGACGTTTTTCAAAGAAAATCAGGAATACTGTGAAAAATTTGAACAAATACTAAATAAGTGCTCCTTCGACTTGATGACTCTTACCCTCTCATATCTGCATAACGCCATCAGTACAACTAAAACAGAAATTCATACAATCGAAGAACAACTGCAAGACATTATAACACCAGAAGACTACAATCAACTGAAAGAAAAAATAACAACATCCTTGACACAGCAACGAAAAGAAGTGGAGACAACAAAAAGGAACAAATTTTTCAGGGATACTGAAGACTACAGACACAACCGAGTCTACAGATGGTCAGATACCACCAACAACCGGTTCAATTACACCAATAAACGGTCATCATCGAGGGATTCAGCTCAGTCAGGCTCTAGTGGCGACACTAACTTCCAATACAGACCAGACAACCGACAACGGCGATCGCAGGGCAGAAGAGGCCAAAGTCAAAGCCAAAGAGGACAAACCAACACCACTACACGGGAATATTCCGGCATCGTCACAAGATCACAGGTACAATCACTAGTGATTAACATATCCTCACATACACTAGGGCCGGCGGAAATGTCCTTACTAGAGAAAGGGCTCTCTTACTGTCCATCTAATCAGTTGGATACCTTCCAACTTGATATAGATCTACAGAGACTATTTAGGAACATCAGACTTAAGGTCCATTTTTCTGGCAATCCTACCAATACTAATAGAGAAGACCGGTTACCAAAATCAGGGATATCTATCCGTGACCTAGGCTTACGCAATAAAAGTCATTATACACCCCCCAAGACCCAACCAGCCATTGAGACCTTTATTACCCTTATCCAACGAGACATGTCCCAGTTTAGGAAAAACCTAGCTATGGGCAAATATAAATTTATGCACAACCTAGATAATACGGAAAGACAAGCTCTTTCAACTCTCATACGGAAGAAAGACCTTGTCCTCAAACCAGCGGACAAGGGAGGGGCCCTGGTTGTCATGGACAAACACAAATACATTGACGAAATCAATCGTCAACTCAATGATCAATCCGTATACATTAAACTACCCAAAGACCCGACCAAATCTGTGACAGAAAAAATACAATCAGTTTTACAACATCACCTTGGATTGGGGGTAATTGACGAGTCGATAGTGACCTTCCTATCTAAACCTAATCCCATTATGCCAGTCATTTATGTACTACCCAAAGTACATAAGGATCTTTTGAATCCCCCAGGCCGACCGATCGTGGCCTCTACCGACTCTGTACTCTCACCCCTATCCATCATGCTTGAAAAAGTATTCACTCCAATCATTAGAAACACTAAATCATTTCTACTCGACACATCCTCCTTTTTAAGACTACTTGACAATCTACCCCCACTATCCACTAATACCCTCCTAGTCACATGGGACGTTGTTAGTCTATACACATCCATTCAACATCCAAAAGGCCTACATGCAGCTCGTAAACTCCTTTCCTCACAAGATATACAACCCAAGTTAATTGATTTCTACATGGATCTACTTGAGCTCGTCCTATTGAATAATTTTTTCCTTTTCCAGGACAACTATTACCTACAACAACAGGGTACCGCCATGGGGTCCAATGTGGCGCCCCCTTATGCAAATTCGTATATGTCAGATTTTGAAGAGACCTATGTTTACCCACACTCATCCTTTACACAAGTACTCACATGGAAGCGTTATATCGACGATATTTTTTGCATATGGGATGGCACATTGGACTCCCTGGTGGAATTTCACACATTTCTGAATTCTATTCACCCGGAATTACAATTTACCATACACTACCATTCTGATTCCATCAACTTCCTTGACACCATGGTTACCAAACTTCCAGATGGTTCCCTTACCACAGATCTATACAGAAAATCTACAGACCGTAATAGCCTATTACACTTTTCCAGTTTTCACTCTATAAATACAAAAAAGTCACTCCCACATTCCCAATTTGAACGGATACGCCGCATAGTCAAAACAGTCCCACTTCAACAAATCAGATTAACGGAAATGAAACAGCGATTCCTAACGCGTGGCTACCCCCAACACCTTCTCCATGAAACAATTAAACCCAAAATAACAAAAAAACAATCAGGGATAACCAATAGGATACCATTTGTCCACACCTTCCACCCAAGTGTTAACAAAATAATCAATAGCATTAGGAACCACTGGCCCCTGTTACAAAAAGCCTACCCAGATATTAGTGAATTTAAAAACCCCATACTACCTTGTACACGCCGGCCCAAAAATTTACGGGACCTAATTGTGAAGGCTGATATAGGCCCAACTAAGACCATCCATAGACAGACTTTTATACAGAAACAAAAGACAGGAACTTTTCCCTGCATACATTGCGCCCAGTGCTCGAATGTTTTAAAAGGACCCCAATTCCATCACCCACAGTCAGGCAAAAGCTTTCCAATACGCGGTTTCTTTACATGTGAAACCAATTTCGTAGTGTACTTATTAAAGTGTCCCTGTGGCAAGATATATGTAGGGGAAACAACCCAAAAAATACGCGATCGCATATGCCAACACAAATCTAATATTAGACGTAAAAACCTATTACTTCCGGTACCAGCACATTTCGAATCAGCAGGCCACAATCTCTCACAACTCAAATATCGAGTAATCGAACAGGTGACACCCAGTAGGAGGGGAGGCGATAGAATCAAATTATTAAAAAAGAGGGAAGCATATTGGATTCATACACTTGATAGTCTGGAACCCAAAGGATTAAATAGGGACTATGAAATACATAGCCTTATCTGAACTAACCGCTACACTATAACAGATACCAGACCTTGATACCCAATAGAGTATACCCTATTTCTATCTGACATTTTGTAATCCGTTCCTTTCTCTTTAAAAAAAACCTCCCCCCACGTCCAGTTACTCTGAAACCTAGACACCTCTATTTTTTAATATATGCCTATCTATATCAACAGTAGTATGTGTCAACATAGTCTCTACCACTTTCTTATGTATTCTGTTGTTCCTTTTTAGATGAATTAGTCGCACCACCCTTCACTACGTTGGGTCATCCATAGTATCCTTTTCACGTTATGGTATAGTATCCATGTCTTCATGTTATTATAGATTATTTTCCTGATATCTCCTATGACGGTCTAATGTCTTTTTTCTATATGTCCATTTGTCATATATCATTATCATCAATCCATATTTATGTCCCTTATGTCCTTTTATCTTTTATCTTCTATGTCCTCTATGTCTTATTCTCCCCCATAGATTAGTCCATTTTCATTCTACCCTATTGTACCCTAATTGTGATACTGTACTCCCCAAATACCAAGTACACTCATAATGGCACTCACAGCGAGGCTTGATACGCATTTATACCATCTGCGCATGCGCAACACTAACACCTCAAGCGAGGCTTGAAGCGCACTCATACCAGACACACCGGATCCTATCTAAAACCAGTAGTGAGACGTGACACGCAGACGTGACACGCAACGGAACCCAGTGCGCATGCGCCATGACCCTCCGCGCATGCGCCATGACCCTCATTACCGGACACACTCCTTTAAATAAGGGCGCGCGTCCTGGATCTCAGAGGCGCACCCCGGACAGTGCTACTGCACACTTCACACAACGCCCACATCCTGGACATCCATCTCTAAAGCGGCATAAGGTAGGACAATACTAGTCTATATGACCTATACTAATCTATATGACCTATAGCCAATACTGCATATATGACCTGTAGCCATACTTCATATAGTGTGTATCCTCCTTACCTCAACTCTAGCCTTGTGCCCTCACCCTCTCCTCTCCCCCTTTCTCCCTTCCATTTGTTCATGGATCCATTGCCAATTCATTGTATCCAGGTTTTAACTATATACTGGTATTTAAATTGCAACATAGGGATATCTTAGTACTGTTGATATCATCTCTTATCATGACAACACCTGTGCTACATTTCTGTAACGCTACTGATGCCCACGGACTTGTTAACATTCTATGGACTGCGGTTCACATGAACATTATATTCCTTAACATGTTCTCATTGAGGATGGGGTTGGAATACATTACCTGCACCAAGGATATGTCTGAACACGGATTGTTGGACATAATTACAGAACTCTCTGGACTTTCAACTATTGCTTTTGTACTTGAATCACTGCTTTATACTTATGTGCCAATTCTATGTCACTTGCCATGGCACACTTTATGAATATGTATATATAAGATGTGTTTATATTATTTTCCCTTTTTTCCCCTTTTTTTTCCTTTTGTTTTGCTGTAGTCTGATGAAGGCTAATGTATGGCCGAAACGTCATGAATTTTACACAGCCGCATATGTCTATTAAAAAATTCCTTTTTGCAACGCTATTTGCTGGAGTTTTTATATTATTATTCCAATATCCTGCACTCAGCTCTATTGTGGTGACCCCAATATCGCACACTAAGCTCTGCTATGTAGTGTCCCTCACTATCCCATACTCAGCTCTGCTTTGTGGTGACTCTAATATTGTGCACTCAGCTTTGTTTGTGGTGACTCCAATATTGTGCACTCAGCTCTGCTATGTGGTGTCCCTCAATATCGCGCACACAGCTCTGCTATGTTGTGTCCCTTAATATCGCGCTCTCAGCTCTGTATGTGGTGACTCCAATATTGCGCACTCAGCCCTTCTATGTGGTGTCCTTCCATATTGCGCACTCAAATCTGCTATGTGGTGTCCCTCAATATCGCGCACTCAACTCTGCTATGTGGTGACCCCAATATCGCGCACTCAATTCTGCTTTGTGCACTCAGCTCTGCTTTGTGGTGACCCTTAATATCGTGCACTCAGCTCTGCTATGTGGTGTCCCTCAATATCACACACTCAGCTCTACTATGTGGTGACCCCAATATTGCGCACTCAGCCCTGCTATGTGGTTTCCCCAATATCCAGCACTCAGCTCTGTGTGTACCCCAATAATACACACTCAGCTCTGCTATGTGGTGTCCCTCACTATCGCGCACTCAGCTCTGCTATGTGGTGACTCCAATATCCTGCACTCAGCTCTATTGTGGTGACCCCAATATCGCACACTCAGCTCGCCTATGTGGTGACTCCAATATTGTGCAGTCAGCTCTGCTATGTGGTGTCCCTCAATATCGCGCACTCAGCACTGCTATGTGGTGTACCTTAATATCGCGCACTCAGCTCTGCTATGTGGTGACCCCAATATTGCGCACTCAGCCCTGCTATGTGGTGTCCCCAATATTCTGCACTCAGCTCTGTGTGTACCCCAATATCACACACTCAGCTCTGCTATGTGGTGTCCCTCACTATCGCGCACTCAGCTCTGCTATGTGGTGACTCCAATATCCTGCACTCAGCTCTATTGTGGTGACCCCAATATCGCACACTCAGCTCGCCTATGTGGTGACTCCAATATTGTGCAGTCAGCTCTGCTATGTGGTGTCCCTCAATATCGCGCACTCAGCACTGCTATGTGGTGTCCCTTAATATCGCGCACTCAGCTCTGCTATGTGGTGACCCCAATATTGCGCACTCAGCCCTGCTATGTGGTGTCCCTCAATATCGCACACTCAACTCTGCTATGTGGTGTCCCTCAATATCGCGCACTCAGCTCTGGTATGTGGTGACCCCAATATCGCACACTCAAATCTGCTATATGGTGTCCCTCAATATTGCGCACTTAGCTCTGCTATGTGGTGACCCCAATATCGCGCACTAAGCTCTGCTATGTGGTGTTCCTCAATATCCAGCACTCAGCTCTGTGGTGTTACCCAATTTCACGCACTCAGCTTTGCTATTTGGTGTCCCTCACTATCGCGCACTCAGCTCTGCTATGTGGTGACACCAATATCCCGCACTCAGCTCTATTGTGGTGACCCCAATATCGTTCACTCAGCTCTGCGGTGACTCCAATATTGTGCACTCAGCTCTGCTATGTGGTGTCCCTCAATATCGCGCACTCAACTCTGCTATGTGGTGACCCCAATATCGCGCACTCAATTCTGCTTTGTGCACTCAGCTCTGCTTTGTGGTGACCCTTAATATCGTGCACTCAGCTCTGCTATGTGGTGTCCCTCAATATCACACACTCAGCTCTACTATGTGGTGACCCCAATATTGCGCACTCAGCCCTGCTATGTGGTTTCCCCAATATCCAGCACTCAGCTCTGTGTGTACCCCAATAATACACACTCAGCTCTGCTATGTGGTGTCCCTCACTATCGCGCACTCAGCTCTGCTATGTGGTGACTCCAATATCCTGCACTCAGCTCTATTGTGGTGACCCCAATATCGCACACTCAGCTCGCCTATGTGGTGACTCCAATATTGTGCAGTCAGCTCTGCTATGTGGTGTCCCTCAATATCGCGCACTCAGCACTGCTATGTGGTGTACCTTAATATCGCGCACTCAGCTCTGCTATGTGGTGACCCCAATATTGCGCACTCAGCCCTGCTATGTGGTGTCCCCAATATTCTGCACTCAGCTCTGTGTGTACCCCAATATCACACACTCAGCTCTGCTATGTGGTGTCCCTCACTATCGCGCACTCAGCTCTGCTATGTGGTGACTCCAATATCCTGCACTCAGCTCTATTGTGGTGACCCCAATATCGCACACTCAGCTCGCCTATGTGGTGACTCCAATATTGTGCAGTCAGCTCTGCTATGTGGTGTCCCTCAATATCGCGCACTCAGCACTGCTATGTGGTGTCCCTTAATATCGCGCACTCAGCTCTGCTATGTGGTGACCCCAATATTGCGCACTCAGCCCTGCTATGTGGTGTCCCTCAATATCGCACACTCAACTCTGCTATGTGGTGTCCCTCAATATCGCGCACTCAGCTCTGGTATGTGGTGACCCCAATATCGCACACTCAAATCTGCTATATGGTGTCCCTCAATATTGCGCACTTAGCTCTGCTATGTGGTGACCCCAATATCGCGCACTAAGCTCTGCTATGTGGTGTTCCTCAATATCCAGCACTCAGCTCTGTGGTGTTACCCAATTTCACGCACTCAGCTTTGCTATTTGGTGTCCCTCACTATCGCGCACTCAGCTCTGCTATGTGGTGACACCAATATCCCGCACTCAGCTCTATTGTGGTGACCCCAATATCGTTCACTCAGCTCTGCGGTGACTCCAATATTGTGCACTCAGCTCTGCTATGTGGTGTCCCTCAATATCGCGCACTCAGCTCTGCTATGTTGTGTCCCATAATATCGCGTACTGAGCTCTGCTATGTGGTGACCCCAATATTGCGCACTCAGCCCTTCTATGTGGTGTCCTTCAATATCGCGCACTCAAATCTGCTATGTGGTGTCCCTCAATATCGCGCACTCAGCTCAGTATGTGTTGACCCCAATATCACACACTCAATTCTGCTATGTGGTGTCCCTCAATATCGCGCACTTAGCTCTTCTATGTGGTGACCCCAATATCGCGCACTAAGCTCTGCTATGTGGTGTTCCTCAATATCCAGCACTCAGCTCTGTGGTGTACCCTAATATCACGCACTCAGGCCTGATATGTGGTGTCCCTCACTATCACGCACTCAGCTCTGCTATGTGGTGACTCCAATATCCCGCACTCAGCTCTATTGTGGTGACCCCAATATCGCGCACTCAGCTCTGCTATGTGGTGACCCTCATATCGCACACTAAAATCTGCTATATGGTGTCCCTCAATATTGCGCACTCAGCACTGCTATGTAATGCCCCCAATATCGCGCACTAAGTTCTGCTATGTGGTGTTCCTCAATATTTAGCACTCAGCTCTGTGGTGTACCCCAATATCACGCACTGAGCTCTGCTATGTGGTGTCCCACACTATCGAGCACTCAGCCCTGCTATGTGGTGACTCCAATATCCCGCACTCAGCTCTATTGTGGTGACCCCAATATCGCACACTCAGCTCTGCTATGTAGTGTATCTCACTATCCCACACTCAGCTCTGCTTTGTGGTGACTCTAATATCGCGCACTCAGCTCTGTTTGTGGTGACTCCAATATTGTGCACTCAGCTCTGCTATGTGGTGTCCCTTAATATCGTGCACTCAGCTCTGCTATGTTGTGTCCCTTAATATCGCACACTCAAATCTGCTATGTGGTGTCCCTCAATATCGCGCACTAAGCTCAGTATGTGGTGACCCCAATATCGCTCACTCAATTCTGCTATGTGGTGTCCCTCAATATCGCGCACTTAGCTCTTCTATGTGGTGACCCCAATATCGCGCACTAAGCTCTGCTATGTGGTGTTCCTCAATATCCAGCACTCAGCTCTGTGGTGTACCCCAATATCATGCACTCAGGCCTGCTATGTGGTGTCCCTCACTATCGCGCACTCAGCTTTGCTATGTGGTGACTCCAATATCCCGCATTCAGCTCTATTGTGGTGACCCCAATATCGCGCACTCAGCTCTGCTATGTGGTGACCCTCATATCGCACACTCAATTCTGCTATGTGGTGTCCCTCAATATTGCGCACTTATCACTGCTATGTAATGACCCCAATATCGCTCACTAAGTTCTGCTATGTGGTGTTCCTCAATATCCAGCACTCAGCACTATGGTGTACCCCAATATCACGCACTCAGCTCTGCTATGTGGTGTCCCACACTATCGCGCACTCAGCCCTTCTATGTGGTGACTCCAATATCCCGCACTCAGCTCTATTGTGGTGACCCCAATATCGCACACTCAGCTCTGCTATGTAGTGTCCCTCACTATCCCACACTCAGCTCTGCTTTGTGGTGACTCTAATATCGCGCACTCAGCTCTGTTTGTGGTGACTCCAATATTGTGCACTCAGCTCTGCTATGTGGTGTCCCTCAATATCGTGCACTCAGCTCTGCTATGTTGTGTCCCTTAATATCGCGCACTCAGCTCTGCTATGTGGTGACACCAATATCCCGCACTCAGCTCTATTGTGGTGACCCCAATATCGCACAATCAGCTCTGCTATGTAGTGTCCCTCACTATCCCACACTCAGCTCTGCTTTGTGGTGACTCTAATATCGCGCACTCAGCTCTGTTTGTGGTGACTCCAATATCGTGCACTCAGCTCTGCTATGTTGTGTCCCTTAATATAGCGCACTCAGCTCTGCTATGTGGTGACACCAATATCCCGCACTCAGCTCTATTGTGGTGACCCCAATATCGCTCTCTCAGCTCTGCTATGTGGTGTCCTTCACTATCCCACACTCAGCTCTGCTTTGTGGTGACTCCAATATCGCGCACTTAGCTCTGCGGTGACCCCAATATCGCGCACTCAATTCTGCTTTGTGTACTCAGCTCTGCTTTGTGCACTCAGCTCTGCTTTGTGGTGACCCTTAATATCGTGCACTCAGCTCTGCTATGTGGTGTCCCTCAATATCACACACTCAGCTCTACTATGTGGTGACCCCAATATTGCGCACTCAGCCCTGCTATGTGGTTTCCCCAATATCCAGCACTCAGCTCTGTGTGTACCCCAATATCACACACTCAGCTCTGCTATGTGGTGTCCCTCACTATCGCGCACTCAGCTCTGCTATGTGGTGACTCCAATATCCTGCACTCAGCTCTATTGTGGTGACCCCAATATCGCACACTCAGCTCGCCTATGTGGTGACTCCAATATTGTGCAGTCAGCTCTGCTATGTGGTGTCCCTCAATATCGCGCACTCAGCACTGCTATGTGGTATACCTTAATATCGCGCACTCAGCTCTGCTATGTGGTGACCCCAATATTGCGCACTCAGCCCTGCTATGTGGTGTCCCCAATATTCTGCACTCAGCTCTGTGTGTACCCCAATATCACACACTCAGCTCTGCTATGTGGTGTCCCTCACTATCGCGCACTCAGCTCTGCTATGTGGTGACTCCAATATCCTGCACTCAGCTCTATTGTGGTGACCCCAATATCGCACACTCAGCTCGCCTATGTGGTGACTCCAATATTGTGCAGTCAGCTCTGCTATGTGGTGTCCCTCAATATCGCGCACTCAGCTCTGCTATGTTGTGTCCCATAATATCGCGTACTGAGCTCTGCTATGTGGTGACCCCAATATTGCGCACTCAGCCCTTCTATGTGGTGTCCTTCAATATCGCGCACTCAAATCTGCTATGTGGTGTTACCCAATTTCACGCACTCAGCTTTGCTATTTGGTGTCCCTCACTATCGCGCACTAAGCACTGCTATGTGGTGTTCCTCAATATCCAGCACTCAGCTCTGTGGTGTTACCCAATTTCACGCACTCAGCTTTGCTATTTGGTGTCCCTCACTATCGCGCACTCAGCTCTGCTATGTGGTGACACCAATATCCCGCACTCAGCTCTATTGTGGTGACCCCAATATCGTTCACTCAGCTCTGCGGTGACTCCAATATTGTGCACTCAGCTCTGCTATGTGGTGTCCCTCAATATCGCGCACTCAGCTCTGCTATGTTGTGTCCCATAATATCGCGTACTGAGCTCTGCTATGTGGTGACCCCAATATTGCGCACTCAGCCCTTCTATGTGGTGTCCTTCAATATCGCGCACTCAAATCTGCTATGTGGTGTCCCTCAATATCGCGCACTCAGCTCAGTATGTGTTGACCCCAATATCACGCACTCAATTCTGCTATGTGGTGTCCCTCAATATCGCGCACTTAGCTCTTCTATGTGGTGACCCCAATATCGCGCACTAAGCTCTGCTATGTGGTGTTCCTCAATATCCAGCACTCAGCTCTGTGGTGTACCCTAATATCACGCACTCAGGCCTGATATGTGGTGTCCCTCACTATCACGCACTCAGCTCTGCTATGTGGTGACTCCAATATCCCGCACTCAGCTCTATTGTGGTGACCCCAATATCGCGCACTCAGCTCTGCTATGTGGTGACCCTCATATCGCACACTAAAATCTGCTATGTGGTGTCCCTCAATATTGCGCACTCAGCACTGCTATGTAATGCCCCCAATATCGCGCACTAAGTTCTGCTATGTGGTGTTCCTCAATATTTAGCACTCAGCTCTGTGGTGTACCCCAATATCACGCACTGAGCTCTGCTATGTGGTGTCCCACACTATCGAGCACTCAGCCCTGCTATGTGGTGACTCCAATATCCCGCACTCAGCTCTATTGTGGTGACCCCAATATCGCACACTCAGCTCTGCTATGTAGTGTATCTCACTATCCCACACTCAGCTCTGCTTTGTGGTGACTCTAATATCGCGCACTCAGCTCTGTTTGTGGTGACTCCAATATTGTGCACTCAGCTCTGCTATGTGGTGTCCCTCAATATCGTGCACTCAGCTCTGCTATGTTGTGTCCCTTAATATCGCACACTCAAATCTGCTATGTGGTGTCCCTCAATATCGCGCACTAAGCTCAGTATGTGGTGACCCCAATATCGCTCACTCAATTCTGCTATGTGGTGTCCCTCAATATCGCGCACTTAGCTCTTCTATGTGGTGACCCCAATATCGCGCACTAAGCTCTGCTATGTGGTGTTCCTCAATATCCAGCACTCAGCTCTGTGGTGTACCCCAATATCATGCACTCAGGCCTGCTATGTGGTGTCCCTCACTATCGCGCACTCAGCTTTGCTATGTGGTGACTCCAATATCCCGCATTCAGCTCTATTGTGGTGACCCCAATATCGCGCACTCAGCTCTGCTATGTGGTGACCCTCATATCGCACACTCAATTCTGCTATGTGGTGTCCCTCAATATTGCGCACTTATCACTGCTATGTAATGACCCCAATATCGCTCACTTAGTTCTGCTATGTGGTGTTCCTCAATATCCAGCACTCAGCACTATGGTGTACCCCAATATCACGCACTCAGCTCTGCTATGTGGTGTCCCACACTATCGCGCACTCAGCCCTTCTATGTGGTGACTCCAATATCCCGCACTCAGCTCTATTGTGGTGACCCCAATATCGCACACTCAGCTCTGCTATGTAGTGTCCCTCACTATCCCACACTCAGCTCTGCTTTGTGGTGACTCTAATATCGCGCACTCAGCTCTGTTTGTGGTGACTCCAATATTGTGCACTCAGCTCTGCTATGTGGTGTCCCTCAATATCGTGCACTCAGCTCTGCTATGTTGTGTCCCTTAATATCGCGCACTCAGCTCTGCTATGTGGTGACACCAATATCCCGCACTCAGCTCTATTGTGGTGACCCCAATATCGCACACTCAGCTCTGCTATGTAGTGTCCCTCACTATCCCACACTCAGCTCTGCTTTGTGGTGACTCTAATATCGCGCACTCAGCTCTGTTTGTGGTGACTCCAATATTGTGCACTCAGCTCTGCTATGTGGTGTCCCTTAATATCGTGCACTCAGCTCTGCTATGTTGTGTCCCTTAATATCGCGCACTCAGCTCTGCTATGTGGTGACACCAATATCCCGCACTCAGCTCTATTGTGGTGACCCCAATATCGCTCTCTCAGCTCTGCTATGTGGTGTCCTTCACTATCCCACACTCAGCTCTGCTTTGTGGTGACTCCAATATCGCGCACTTAGCTCTGCGGTGACTCCAATATTGTGCACTCAGCTCTGCTATGTGGTGACCCCAATATCGCGCACTAAGCTCTGCTATGTGGTGTTCCTCAATATCCATCACTAAGCTCTGTGGTGTACCCCAATTTCACGCACTCAGCTCTGCTATGTGGTGTCCCTCACTATTGCGCACTCAGCTCTGCTATGTGGCGACACCAATATCCCGCACTCAGCTCTATTGTGGTGACCCCAATATTGCTCACTCAGCAATGCTATGTGGTGTCCCTCACTATCCCACACTCAGCTCTGCTTTGTGGTGACTCCAATATCGCGCACTCAGCTCTGCGGTGACTCCAATATTGTACACTCAGCTCTGCTATGTGGTGTCCCTCAATATCGCGCACTCAGCTCTGCTATGTTGTGTCCCTTAATATCGCGTACTCAGCTCTGCTATTTGGTGACCCCAATATTGCGCACTCAGTCTTTCTATGTGGTGTCCTTCAATATCGCGCACTCAAATCTGCTATGTGGTGTCCCTCAATATCGCGCACTCAGCTCTTCTATGTGGTGACCCCAATATCGCGCATTCAATTCTGTTATGTGGTGACCCTTAATATCGCGCACTCAGCTCTGCTATGTGGTGTTCCTCCATATCGCGCACTCAGCTCTGCTATGTGGTGACTCAAATATCCCGCACTCAGCTCTGTTTTGTGCACTCAGCTCTGCTTTTTGGTGACCCAATATCGTGCACTCAGCTTTGCTATGTGGTGCCCCTCAATATTACACCCTCAGCTTTACTATGTGGTGACCCCAATATTGCGCACTCAGCCCTGCTATGTGGTTTCCCCAATATCCAGCACTCAGCCCTGTGGTGTACCCCAATATTACGCACTCAGCTCTGCTATGTGGTGTCCCTCACTATCGCGCACTCAGCTCTGCTATGTGGTGACTCCAATATCCCGCACTCAGCTCTATTGTGGTGACCCCAATATCGCGCACTCAGCTTTGCTATGTGGTGTCCCTCACTATCGCGCACTTAGCTCTGCTATGTGGTGTCCCTCAATATTGCGCACTCAGCTCTGCTATGTGGTCACCCTAATATCCCGCACTCAGCTCTGCTATATGGTGTCCCTCTATATCGCGCACTCAGCTCTGCTTTGTGGTGACTCCAATATCGCGCACTCAGCTCTGCAGTGACTCCAATATTGTGCACTCAGCTCTGCTATGTGGTGTCCCTCAATATCGCGCACTCAGCTCTGCTATGTTGTGTCCCTTAATATCGCGTACTCAGCTCTGCTATGTGGTGACCCCAATATTGCGCACTCAGCCTTTCTATGTGGTGTCCTTCAATATTGCGCACTCAAATCTGCTATGTGGTGTCCCTCAATATCGCGCAATCAACTCTACTATGTGGTGTCCCTCAATTGCGCGCACTCAGCTCTTCTATGTGGTGACCCCAATATCGCGCATTTAATTCTGCTATGTGGTGTCCCTCAATATCGCGCACTTAGCTCTGCTATGTGGTGACCCTTAATATCGCGCACTCAGCCCTGCTATGTGGTGTTCCTCAATATGGCGCACTCAGCCCTGCTATGTGGTGACTCAAATATCCCGCACTCAGTTCTGCTTTGTGCACTCAGCTCTGCTTTGTGGTGACCCAATATCGTGCACTCAGCTTTGCTATGTGGTGCCCCTCAATATCACACACTCAGCTCTACTATGTGGTGACCCCAATATTGCGCACTCAGCCCTGCTATGTGGTTTCCCCAATATCAAGCACTCAGCTCTGTGGTGTACCCCAATATTACGCACTCAGCTCTGCTATGTGGTGTCCCTCACTATCGCGCACTCAGCTCTGCTATGTGGTGACTCCAATATCCCGCACTCAGCTCTATTGTGGTGACCCCAATATCGCGCACTCAGCACTGCTTTGTGGTGTCCCTGACTATCGCACACTCAGCCCTGCTTTGTAGTGACTCCAATATCGCGCACTCAGCACTTCTTTGTGGTGACTCCAATATTGTGCAGACAGCTCTGCTATGAGGTGTCCCTGTATATCGTGCACTCAGCTCTGCTATGTGGTGTCCCTTAATATCGCATACTCAGCTCTGCTATGTGGTGACCCCAATATTGCGCACTCAGCCCTTCTATGTGGTGTCCTTCAATATCGCGCACTCAAATCTGCTATGTGGTGTCCCTCAATATCGCGCACTCAACTCTGCTATGTGGTGTCCCTCAATATCGCGCACTCAGCTCTTCTATGTGGTGACCCCAATATTGCGCACTTAATTCTGCTATGTGGTGTCCCTCAATATCGCGCACTTAGCGCTGCTATGTGGTGTCCCTCAATATCGCGCACTCAGCTCTGCTATGTTGTGTCCCTTAATATCGCGCACTCAGCTCTGCTATGTGGTGACCCCAATATTGCGCACTCAGCCCTGCTATGTGGTGTCCCTAAATATCGCGCACTCAACCATGCTATGTGGTGTCCCTCAATATCCCGCACTCAGCTCTGCTATGTGGTGACCCTAATATTGCGCACTTAATCCTGCTATGTGGTGTCCTTCAATATCGCGCACTCAGCTCTGCTATGTGGTGACCCCAATATCGCGTACTCAGCTCTCCTATATGTTGTCCCCAATATCTAGCACTCAGCTCTGTGGTGTCCCCAATATCCAGCACAGTTCTGTGGTGTACCCCAATATCCTGCACTCAACTCTGCTATGTGGTGATCCCAATATCACGCACTCAGCACTGTTATGTGGTGTCCCTCAATATCGCGCACTCAGCTCTGCTATATGGTGACCTCAATATTGCGCACCTCAGCTCTGCTATGTGGTGTCCCTCAATATCGCGCAATCAGCTCTGATATGTGGTGTCCAGACTATACAGCACTCTGCTCTGTGGTGTACCCTAATATCGCGCATTCAGCTTTGCTATGTGGTGTCCCTCACTATCGCGCACTTAGCTCTGCTATTTGGTGTCCCTCAATATTGCTCACTCAGCTCTGCTATGTGGTCACCCTAATATCCCGCACTCAGCTCTGCTATATGGTGTTCCTCAATATCGCGCACTCAGCTCTGCTATGTGGTGACTTAAATATCCCGCACTCAGCTCTGCTTTGTGCACTCAGCTCTGCTTTGTGGTGACCCCAATATCGCGCACTCAGCACTGCTATGTGGTGCCGCTCAATATCGCGCACTCAGCTCTGCTATGTGGTGACCCAAATATTGCACACTCAAATCGGCTATGTGGTGTCCCTCAATATTTTGCACTCAGCACTGCTATGTGGTGACGCTAATATCGCGTACTGAGCTCTGCTATGTGGTGTCCCCAATATCCAGCACTCAGCTCTGTGGTGTCCCCAATATCCAGCACAGCTTTGTTGTGTAGCCCAATAGCCTGCACTCAGCTCTGCTATGTGGTGACCCCAATATCGCGCACTTAGCACTGTTATGTGGTGTCCCTCAATATCGCGCACTCAGCTCTGCTATGTGGTGACCCCAACATTGCACACCTCAGCTCTACTATGTGGTGTCCCTTAATATCGCTCACTCAGCTCTAATATCTGGTGTCCCGAATATTCAGCACTCAGCTCTGTGGTGAACCCTAATATCGCGCACTCACCTCTGCTATGTGGTGTCCCTTACTTTCGCGCACTCAGCTCTGCTATGTGGTGACTCAAATATCCCGCACTCAGCTCTGCTTTGTGGTGACCCCAATATCGCGCACTCTGCTCTGCGGTGTCCCCCAATATCGCGCACTCAGCTCTGCTATGTGTTGACCCCAATATTGCGCACTCAGCTCTGTGTTGTCCCCAATATCTAGCATTAAGCTCTGCGGTGTCCCCAATATCCAGCACTTAGCTCTGTGGTGTCCCCAATATCACGCATTCAGCTCTGTGTTGTCCCCAATATCTAGCAAAGAGCTCTCCTATGTGGTGACCCCAATATTGCGCACTCAGCTCTCCTATGTGGTGATCCCAATATCTCGCACTCAGTTCTGCTATGTGGTGTCTCCAATATCCAGCACTCAGCTCTGTGGTGACCCCAATATTGCGCACTCAGCTCTGCTATGTGGTGACCCTAATATTGTACACTTAACTCTGCTATGTGGTGTCCCTCAATATTGCGCACTCAGCTCTCCTATGTGGTCACCCTAATATCCCGCACTCAGCTCTGCTTTGTGCACTCAACTCTGCTTTGTGGTGACTCCAAAATTACGTACTCAGCTCTGCTATGTGGTGTCCCCCATATCCAGCATTCAGCTCTGTGGTGTCCTTAATATCCAGCACAGCTCTGTGGTGTACCCCATTATCGCACACTCAGCTCTGCTATGCGGTGTCCCTTACTATCGCGCATTTAACTCTGCTATGTGGTAACTCAAACATCCTGCACTAAGCTCTGCTTTGTGGTGACCCCAATATCACACACTCAGCACTTCTATGTGGTGTCCCTCAATATCGCGCACTCAGCTCTGCTTTGTGGTGACCCCAATATTGAGCACTCCGCTATGCTATGTGGTGACTTCAATATCGCGCACTCAGCTCTGCTATGTGGTGTCCCTCAATATCGCGCACTCAGCTCTGCTATGTGGTGACTCAAATATCCTGCACTCAGCTCTGCTTTGTGGAGACCCCAATATCACACACTTAGCACTGCTATGTTGTGACCCCAATATTGCGCACTCAGCTCTGCTTTGTGGTGACCCCAATATCGCGCACTCAGCTCTGCTATGTGGTGACTCAAATATCCCGCACTCAGCTCTGTGGTGACCCCAATATTGCGCACTCAGCTCTGCTATGTGGTGACCCCAATATTGCACACTTAACTCTGCTATGTGGTGTCCCTCAATATCGTGCACTCAGCTCTGCTATGTGGTGTCCCTCAATATCGCACACTCAGCTCTGCTTTGTGGTGTCCCTCAATATCGCGCACTCAGCTCTGCTATGTGGTGACCCCAAAATTACGTACTCAGCTCTGCTATGTGGTGTCCCCCATATCCAGCATTCAGCTCTGTGGTGTCCTTAATATCCAGCACAGCTCTGTGGTGTACCCCATTATCTCACACTCAGCTCTGCTATGCGGTGTCCCTCACTATCGCGCATTTAACTCTGCTATGTGGTAACTCAAACATCCCGCACTAAGCTTTGCTTTGTGGTGACCCCAATATCACACACTCAGCACTGCTATGTGGTGACCCCAATATCGCGCACTCAGCTCTGCTATGTGGTGTCCCTCAATATCGCGCACTCAGCTCTGCTTTGTGGTGAACCCAATATTGAGCATTTAGCTCTGCTATGTGGTGACTTCAATATCGCGCACTCAGCTCTGCTATGTGGTGTCCCTCAAAATCGCGCACTCAGCTCTGCTATGTGGTGACTCAAATATCCTGCACTCAGCTCTGCTTTGTGGAGACCCCAATATCACACACTTAGCACTGCTATGTTGTGACCCCAATATTGCGCACTCAGCTCTGCTTTGTGGTGACCCCAATATCGCGCACTCTGCTCTGCTATTTGGTGTCCCCCAATATCGCGCACTCAGCCCTGCTATATGGTGTTCCTCAATATCGCGCACCTAGCTCTGCTATGTGGTGACTCAAATATCCCGCACTCTGCTCTGCTATGTGGTGTCCCCCAATATCGCGCACTCAGCTCTGCTATGTGTTGACCCCAATATTGCTCACTCAGCTCTGTGTTGTCCCCAATATCTAGCATTAAGCTCTGCGGTGTCCCCAATATCCAGCACTTAGCTCTGTGGTGTCCCCAATATCACGCATTCAGCTCTGTGTTGTCCCCAATATCTAGCAAAGAGCTCTCCTATGTGGTGACCCCAATATTGCGCACTCAGCTCTTCTATGTGGTGTCTCCAATATCCAGCACTCAGCTCTGTGGTGACCCCAATATTGCGCACTCAGCTCTGCTATGTGGTGACCCCAAAATTACGTACTTAGCTCTGCTATGTGGTGTCCCCAATATCCAGTATTCAGCTCTGTGGTGTCCCCAATATCCAGCACAGCTCTGTGGTGTACCCCATTATCGCACACTCAGCTCTGCTATGCGGTGTCCCTCACTATCGCGCATTTAACTCTGCTATGTGGTAACTCAAACATCCCGCACTATGCTCTGCTTTGTGGTGACCCC
Organism: Bufo gargarizans; assembly: GCF_014858855.1. Lineage (NCBI taxonomy): Eukaryota > Metazoa > Chordata > Amphibia > Anura > Bufonidae > Bufo > Bufo gargarizans. Next base: position 71,608,478 of record NC_058085.1, on the reverse strand, counting down.
AATATCGCACACTGAGCACTGCTATGTGGTGACCCCAATATCTCGCACTCAGCTCTGCTTTGTGGTGACCCCAATATTGCGCACTCAGCTCTGCTTTGTGGTGACCCCAATATCGCGCACTCAGCCCTGCTATATGGTGTTGCTCAATATCGCGCACTCAGCTCTGCTATGTGGTGACTCAAATATCCCGCACTCAGCTCTGCTTTGTGCACTCATCTCTGCTTTGTGGTGACCCCAATATCGCGCACTCAGCTCTGCTATGTGGTGTCCCTCAATATTGCGCAATCAGCTCTGCTATGTGGTGACGCTAATATCGCGTACTGAGCTCTTCTATGTGGTGACCCCAATATCTAGCACTCAGCTCTGCGGTGTCCCCAATATCCAGCACTCAGCTCTGCTATGTGGTGACCCCAATATCTAGCACTCAGCTCTGCGGTGTCCTCAATTTCCAGCACTCAGCTCTGTGTTGTCCCCAAAATCGCGCACTCAGCTCTGTGTTGTCCCCAATATTGCACACTCAGCTCTGCTATGCGGTGTCCCCAATATCTAGCACTCAGCTCTGCGGTAAGGATGAACTGCAACTGATGATTTGTGCGCACTCAGGGGTAGCGAGATTTGATGAAACGTTTTGCGCTGTATAATCTCTATACCCCTAAGTGCGCACGCTCGGTGCACGAAATGCTTCTATTGCGGCGCTGCAATGATTCTTTGGTAAGCCAGTGGATGTGCGCTTGCGCAGTGCCGCGCACACCCTCCTCCAGCTGATTCCTGTGCGGCCGCCTCACTTCCGGTCTAGACTTTTCCCAAGGTATAGAGATCTGGCAGAACACCGGCACTGGCAGCTCCTGACACTGTAACCAGGCAGGGGCCCACCGAGGATCTCCCCTTACAGCGCACAGCAGTCTCCCAGAAACATTACCCACATGTGGGTGTTTTTTTATATGTTTTTTTTTTTTTGCAACCACTTTAAAGGCAACAAAGACAAAACTCTGGAAGTTCATTGCAAGTGAGATTTATTTTTGATCAGAATTTGCACAAGGGGGTTTATCATTGAGGATTGATTCACAGAATATAAAAGCGCAGATAAGTCATTTGTTATTTCATTCCCAGGCTCCACCGAGGCCCAGGATTCATCGAGAAAGCCTAACTAATTGCGTAAGGATTTACAGGTATGTTAAGATTTGAATTTCATAAGAATTTTCTGTTGATTCTGGATTTTCTGGTAAGTCATCTGATGACCCTAGCTCTGCCAGGTACTTCCCTTTTTAGGAAATCCCTAAGGACTGTTACCACCTGACTTTTCCCATCCATTTGAACTGTGACCAGCAGACTGTCCATTCCATTTCCATCCCTTCATGTCACCTTCTCCGCTCTTTGGCTTTCCAGCCTGACCTCCATTCCATTCCCATCTCTGTATGTCACCTCCTCCGCTCTTTGACTTTCCAGCCTGACCTCCATTCCATTCCCATCTCTGTATGTCACCTCCTCCGCTCTTTGACTTTCCAGCCTGACCTCCATTCCATTCCCATCTCTGTATGTCACCTCCTCCGCTCTTTGACTTTCCAGCCTGACCTCCATTCCATTCCCATCTCTGTATGTCACCTCCTCCGCTCTTTGACTTTCCAGCCTGACCTCCATTCCATTCCTGTCCCTTCATGTCACCTCCTCCGCTCTTTGACTTTCCAGCCTGACCTCCATTCCATTCCTGTCCCTTCATGTCACCTCCTCCGCTCTTTGACTTTCCAGCCTGACCTCCATTCCATTCCTGTCCCTCCATGTCACCTTCTCCGCTCTTTGGCTTTCCAGCCTGACCTCCATTCCATTCCTGTCCCTCCATGTCACCTTCTACAACTGCCCACTCAATCGTTCCCATGTCATTACCACCTGAAATACCTCTAAAGAAAGCTCCATCACTGCCATAGGCCATACTTTCTTCTATACCACCTGCATCTACATCAGATACACTGGCATAGCTAGACCTTTGTACAATAACTGACTCATCAGAATTACTGTCTTGTCTTTCACTTCCATCCGACACTTCCGTTATTTCAAATACACTGACAGAGACTGTGTCTACACCTGAAGCATACTGCATTGTTTGGCTTTCCTCACCTTGATCCGTAAACCATTCTCCTGAATATCCTTTCATATCTGGCGTATTACCAGTAAGATCTACTACAGCCATGTAATTCTCACCTTCCTCGCTGACAGTATTAGTATATGAATTCCTTTCACTCGTATCTAGATAGCCCATATCACCATCTGACCCAGAACTGACTGTTACAGACTCCTCCACAGTGTCTTCCATGCTTTCATAGCCCATATCACCATCTGACCCAGAACTGTCTGTTTCAGAGTACTCCATAGTGTATTCCATGCTTTCATAGCCCATAGCCTCATCTGACCCAGAACTGTCTGTTACAGAGTACTCCACAGTGTCTTCCATGCTTTCATAGCCCATAGCCTCATCTGACCCAGAACTGACTGTTACAGACTCCTCCACATTAGTGTATTCCATGCTTCCATAGTCCATGTCAGGCCGCTCAGATGAGTCAGAAATCCCCATTGCAGAGTTCTCCTCATCAAAGTCATTCTTGTTTTCCTCGTCCATTTCAAGCTTATCTAAACCATCCATTCCTGATAAAATGTCCCCTGCAGCATTTGTCAGCTCATCGATTGTATTTGATGCTGTTTTCACTATTGCACCAGCCACGTCTGTAAGCGTGTCCCTAGATAAATCATTTGTCAGCCCTCCGACTGTTCCCATTAATCCAGTAGCCATGCCTGTAACCGCGTCCACAGGTAAAGCACCTGTCAGCCCTTCGACTGTTTCCATTAATCCACCAGCCATGCCTGTAACCGCGTCCACAGGTAAAGCACCTGTCAGCCCTTCGACTGTTTCCATTAATCCACCAGCCATGCCTGTAACCGCGTCCACAGGTAAAGCACCTGTCAGCCCTTCGACTGTTTCCACTAATCCACCAGCCATGCCTGTAACCGCGTCCACAGGTAAAGCACCTGTCAGCCCTTCGACTGTTTCCATTAATCCACCAGCCATGCCTGTAACCGCGTCCACAGGTAAAGCACCTGTCAGCCCTTCGACTGTTTCCATTAATCCACCAGCCATGCTCATAAAATCGTCTATAGGTAGAACACCTGTGAAAGAATGTTTTAAAAGGGTTTAATATATGTATTCCCTAAAACTTTAAATTAGCATAAACAGACAGAAATACACACAGGAAAACGCAAACTTACCACCGGCCGCTCCCCCAACTGCGTTCACCGCGCACAAAGCAGCGGTAAGTGCAGCACATACCTGTTTAACAAAAAGAGATGTAATTTGTACATGTTTCATCAGAAATGTGGTTATTATAACAGCAGAGTGCATTGTCTGAAGAGACTTTGGACCAGGCATGTACAATGTACACATTTGCAGGTGTCATGATACTCCCTGGAGAGCCAAGACCCTTTCACTGCAGTACCCAGCACAACCACTGTGTGTGCCGGAGAGCTATTAGGCTTAGACCTAATCTATTTAACCGGAGGCATAGGATTTGTAAGAGTAGAGGTTGCTTCCAATATCACTGAAATCCACGGGGATATAGATGTGTTTGATCTGAATAGGGATAATATGTGGCTGAGCTGCAGCAGCAGACAAAGCCACAAGGACGAGAGTGTGTGCTATTTCGGTATTACGGGAATCTATTGAAGGTTGACTTATCCCAACCTGTCAAAAACTACACCTGACGTTAATTGGCTGGACTTCAATACTAGACACAGTCCGTGGACAAAACACGTGTTGTTTAAAAAAAAAAAAAGAAAAAAATGAATATTTTTTTATTTTATTTTTTTAAGCTTGAATGACTCTTTTAAAGACATGAACAGGGACAGACTAAAGGGTCTGATGGGAGCTGTTGATGCCAGGACAATAGTAAAATAAAATGATGGTTAGCTTTTGCTTAATGTGGGGCGAAGAAAGTTTGCTGCCCTGGTCTTGTTTAAATATCCTAGCCAAGGCAGAGTGGCTTCTTAGTCCCCTCCGGGTACCCAGCAAACAGGACCTATGACTCAGCAGCTCCTCCTGAGCTATGCCCCTGGGTGAGGTCAGTTGGACAATGGACATGCAAATGATTGAAAAAGAGGTACTTTTAGCATGGAAGGTATGAAAACCTCCACCATAATTAGTAGCACACATTTCAATCATTTGTATTGTATGTAACTGTATCATTATTATTATTATTATTTTTTACTTACGGCGGGTCCCGCTGTTTTCATCGCCATGTCTGGTGCCATCATCATCCTAGAAGTGAACAGAAGTGAAATGTTTATCTAGCTGTGATTCGTATAACCACCATATAGTAATGCATCTCTGGATGTGGGTTGTCCGTGTGGTACATGTCAATGGCTATATGTACTAATATGGTTCCCCTGTAGTGGCCATTGGAAAACAAATTAGCAGCTGATGACAACTTCCTCAGCAAAATTAGTCATTTTCCCGGGGGTTTCAGAGCTGTATGACCTGGCAGCTCTCATAATAAGAGAGGTGTCGATAGTAATACATTCTCTATAAAAGGGTTTTCCAAGTCTTTACAAGTGACGACTTACCCTCAGGATAGATCATCGGTATCTGATCGGTGGAGGTCCGGCACCCGGGAGCCACGCCGATCAGCTGCCTGAAAAGGCACCGGCGCTACTGTGAGCCCTGCGGCCTTCTCGCAGCTTTCCAAGCACAACTCTGTACATTGTATAGCGGCTGGGCCTAGGCCACGTAACCAATGAACGCGTCGTCGCTGGCCTAGGAAAAGCCGAGAGAAGGCAGCGGTGCTATTACGGGCGTTGCTGCCTTCTCAAACAGTTGATCGGCAGGGGTCCCGGGTGTCGGACCTTCATCAATCAGATACTGAGTACCTATTTAGAGGATAGATCATCAGTTGTAAAGTCTCATCACAACTTAAAGAGCACCTGTCGGCAGGACCGACCCTATTAAAACAGGCACACTGCTCGGTAGGGTTGATCCCGCTGATTAATATGACACCTGTTTGTGAAAAGTGGTGTCAGCGTTCCTGAGCACTGTACAATTGCTGCAAGGATGAACTGCCAGGCAGTAAGCCTAGTTGCATAGGGTTAATTCTCTTCTTAAAGCTACATCCACAGATGGTAGAATTGCCACCGAAAGTTTCGACATCCGTTCCAAAGGATTCCGCAAGGAAAAGTGAAATCCGCATTAAAGTGTGTGGATCTGGTGCAGATTTCACATGCGAAAAACAGACTAAATTGTCAACTTCCCTGGCACTCCCATACCAACGTGTCTCTGGTCCCCGCCGGCATCTTGCCCCATGATCTGTAACTAGCTGCACTGTTCACATATGATGAGTTGTCATCAGAGGAGGTTGGACAGGGGCACTGTTTCCGTTTTTCGCCTCAGGCTGCAGTAAGGCTAGAGGTGTCAGTCGGAAGTATTCCTCGATGTATACTGTATGCCTCCAGTGGAAGGCTGCCAGGTGTGCCACTGTTTGCATATGTTGCCCATTGACTACACTCTGTAGCATGCAGGATGCAGTTTTCCTATCTGTATAGGAACTCACAGCAGACTACATTATCACCCTATGGACATGGTCAGCATTTGTGCTGGCAGCTTTGCGGGCACATACACTAAATGTCTTCACAAAATATGTGACCAGATGAACATTCACTAATAGTAGAGATCTGCATCAATCTCACTGCATTCACGAGTGGGACTGAGCTGCTGCACAGATTCGGAAAATTCGGAAGATTTTTCCACCCTGTCAGTAGAATGTAAGCTGTTGCTTGTGGACATCTGTATTCTGCAACAGGCTGAGAGGGAAGTCATAGGTCCCTCCAAGTTTTCCTGTTGGTAACATTCATCTGATCTTGCTTCAAAGGGTTGCTCCATCCAGGCATCTCAAACTGCGGCCCTCCAGCTGTTGTAAAACTACAACTCCCACAATGCCCTGCTGTAGGCTGTCCGGGCATGCTGGGAGTTGTAGTTTTGCAACAGCTTTAGGGCCGCAGTTTGAGATGCCTGATTTAGACCATCCCTATCTGCCCTGGTTGGGCTTTAGCTGCTGGACCTGCTGAGCTCAGCTAATCAGCAGCAGGTCCTTAATTAGAAATAGGGTTGTCTAGATGAGACATCACCTTCTGAAATATACTATGGCTTTGCTAGCTATGCAGTTTTCCAATATACTGTAGTATCTCCAGTCCTGGGCCTACACTATAATGAATGAATTTAGTAAATCAACAATGTGAAAATATGATCTTGTGGTGCCACGTGTAGCACATGCCAAATAACTTACATTCCGTTCATTTTAATTCCTTGGAGGAAACAGAAGCAATCATCCACTATGAGCTGCGTGCCTTCTATTATGATCATTAATATTGCATCAGCATCAATATGGCACATTCCAGGGCTATAAAGAAAAAAATGACTTAGAAATATAAAGTTTATAAACACATAAAGTAATGCCCTGAAGTAACTGATGATATAATACAGTAAATATACATCGTAATGAATCATTTCTGCACATAGGAATATTCACACGATGCAGCACAACTCCATGTGTTATAATAAGAAAATGAAGGAACGCTGGGCTTCACTTTCCAAGATTTCTTTTACTGATGACCGTTCCTCAGGATAGGTCATCAGTATTTGATCGGTGGGGGTCTGACAACCCCTCCGATCAGCTGTTTTGAGAAGGCACTAACGCTCCTGTGAGTGCCACTGACTTCTGTAAGCTCTCCAAGCACAGTGCCGTACATTGTATATCAGCTATGCTTGGTATTTCAGCTCAGCCTCATTCACTTGAGTGGGGCTGAATTGCTTCCCGGCCACATGATCGATGAACGTGTCGTCAGTGGCCTAGGAAAAGCAGAGAAAAGGCCGCGGCGCTCATAGGAGCGCCAGTGCCTTCTCAAAACAGCTGATCGGAGGGGTCCCAGGTGTCGGACCCCCCACCGTTCAGATACTTGTGACCTATCCAGAGGATAGATCAGCAGTAAAACAATCCTGGAAAACCCCTTTGAAAGCATACTCCAGTCATAGCATCGCTTCAGATTACAGATGTATAATAAAATCACTTACCTAACAACCATAACCTCAGCTTTAACATCTAATTCCCATCCCGTTCTTTTTGTCATAGACTTTAGTGAAAGAGTTTTTATATTAATGTCAATGGCACTGTAAAACAAGAGCTACAGGTTATAATAGTTTGCTTCAATTCTATTGACAGTGCTTTCATGAATGTGTAACTAAATATATATATAATGATATGGTGAAGATCTCTTAAATGTATTAGCCAATATATATATAAAGGCTATGTACACCTTTGGGGGAATTTCTTATTATGATTGCATTTTACTCATTTTGGGCTAAAAAACATTCTTTCAAAATAGATCATAAAAACATTTGTGCGTTACAGGGTTAAAAATCAGTCAGTTTGCAGGCTGTCAGTTTCTTTTTTTCTTTGACAGCTCATGTGTAGCTCTTATCTCTGATCTCCTGACCTCATAAACACTTATTTAAGCAATATTCTCATCAGTTTCATAAACATTGAGCTATAATGAGTGTTTATGAGGTCAGGACCTCAGAGATAAGAGCTACACATGAGCCATCAGATGATCGGATTGAAAGACAACAGCAACTGATAGCCTGAAAACACACTGATTTGTAACCCTGTGTCTGAAAAATCACATTTTTTTTAAATTGAAAGAATGATTTTTAGCCCAAAATGAGTAAAATGCTATTGTAAAAAGAAATTGCTCTGAAGATGTCCACAGCCTTTAAAGGAGGTGGAGAACCTCTTTAAAAGTGGTCACTTTCCAATAGGATATCAACTCTTCATGCATGGTAAAAAGCCGCGCAATAGGTATAAAATAAAGTATATGACGTGCACGACTGAAAGACCGCAATCTCCTGCTTACATGAATCCATACCAGCATATGTACAAGTCAAAGATCCTATTGTTAGTTTGGTCATAGTCAATGTTCAGGAAATCAAAAGACTGAGAAGATAATTAGCCAGAAAAAAAATTATCTCCAATAAAATGATGTTCTATTTTTGACTATTAGTACAAGAAAAGTTGAATTTATATTTACTACAGCATTATGCCTCATGCACACGACCGTTGTGTGTTTTGCGGTCCGCAAATCGCAGATCCGCAAAACACAGATGGCGTCTGTGTGTTTTCCGCAATTTGCGGAACGGCACGGACAGCCTTTAATATAACTGCCTATTCTTGTCGGCAAAGCGCAGACGAGAATAGGACATGTTATATTTTTTGGGCGGAACCACGGAACGGAGCAACGGATGCGGACAGCACACGGAGTGCTGTCCTGCATCTTTTGCGGCCCCATTGAAGTGAATGGGTTCGCATCCGAGCCGCCAAAACTGCGGCTCGGACGAGGACCAGAACTACGGTCGTGTGCATGAGGCCTTATTAGTACATGGTACACTAAACATAACCAAACAAAGGGTTAAATGATGTAGGCTGGTTCAGGATCACTTTGTTTAGAGGTACAAAGCTAATGCATTCTGATTAACTGCTTCTTATCTAAAAGGCTGTAATGTAGTAATATAGTAGAGCAATCCTGCATGTATGTTTAACATCTAAATAAATAGTGCATTATATTTACATTATTTATTAATACTGTGTGTATAATAATTAAAATAATACTTACCCCATGGCTCCAGTTAGAGAGCTTAGAGCATTATTCAGCGTTTCTCCATTTACAGCTTTTAGAGCTTCACCCATGATCTCTAAAGGTAGAGAGCTTACAGCATCACTCATGATCTCTAAAGGTAGAGAGCTTACAGCACCACCCATGATCTCTAAAGGTAGAGAGCTTACAGCACCACCCATGATCTCTAAAGGTAGAGAGCTTTCAGCACCACCCATGATGTTTTCATTTACACCGTTTAGAGCATTATTCAGTATGCCTTCAGGTAGAGAGTTTACACCACCCAGCACGCCTTCAGTTACAGCGCTTGCAACATCAGCCAGCACGCCTCCATTTACACCGTTTAGAGCATTATTCAGCATGCCTTCAGGTAGAGAGTTTACACCAACCAGCATGTCTTCATTTTCAATGTTTAGCGCATCAACCAGCGGGCCTCCAGTTAGAGAGTTTACAGCAGCACCCACGATGTTTTCAGTTGCACCGTTTATAACACCACCCACGATGTTTTCAGTTGCACCGTTTATAACACCACCCACGATGTTTTCAGTTGCACCGTTTATAACACCACCCACGATGTTTTCAGTTACACTGTTTAGAGCATTATTCAGCATGTCTTCATTTTCAATGTTTACAGTAGTAGGCAGCATGTCTGCAGGTATGTTTAGAGTATCATCCAGCACTTTTGCAGTTACAGTGCTTGCAACATCATCCAGCATGCCTCCAGTTACATCACCCACCATGTTTCCAGTTGGTAAATTACTAGGAACTAATCCTTCCATTAGTTTGTTTTCCTCAGTAAGTTTTTCTTCCAAATTAAGTATTTCTTCCATTGGTCCAGCTTTAGGAACTCCCATTAAATTACCATAAGTTAGTTTTTCCCCAAGTTCATTTGCTTCACTACCTTCATTCATATTTGGTACATTGTTTCCTAAAAGTGCTCCCAGACTATTAAACATTTCTTTCCCTTGTCGATCGTCTCCAAAATCTTGCCCCTGCAAATACCCATCAGGCATTTCTTCTACTTTATCTAACAATTGACCTTCAGGTAGTCTCTCCACAAGTCCCTCTTCTCCAGGAATATACCCTCTAGACATTTCATCTACAAGCTGATTTTCTCCAAGAACTACCGCCTGAAAATATTCTAGCCCATTTCCTGCTGTAATCATATCAACAAATTGATTTTGACTTGTTGTTACTTCCTTAAGTCCATCTGCTTTAAGAACTTCCATTGGCAAAGCCTCAATAAGATTTCCTGTTCCAAAAATTTCTTGCATCGATTTAACTTCTCCCACAGTTCCAGCTTTACCAGGAACCGCCCCCTGCGAATACCCACCAGACATTCCTTCTCCCAACTCATCTGTTGAAGAATATTCACCACTAAGTAGTTCTTCCATAATTCCATTTTCAAGAACTCTTTTCGACATACCATCATCAAATGCCATAAATGCATTTTCTCCAAGAAAACCACCATTAGGTCGTCCTCCCTTAGATTCATCATCTAGAGAGAAATCACTCATAAGGGGATATGCTGAATGTTCTGACACTACATCACCAACATGCATCATTTTACTAATCCCCACTCCACCTAACCCACCAATATGGCCACTGCCACCTTTTTTGCTAGTTTTACCTTTTTCCCCACTAGTTAAATGGTGTGTTTTATGGTCCTTATCATGGCTAATATGCTTGCTCCCTCCTAAAAACCCACCTTTACCACCCTTTTTCTCTTTACCTTTATGCCCATGGCCATTCTCTGCATTGACTGCACCACTAACCATGTTAAAATCACTATCTGTTTTTTGAGACACAATCCAGTCAGACTCAACCTTTCCATATCCTTCCTGATAACCACCAGTACCACTCCACGCTGGTACATTATCTTCATAATTAATTGTTTCCCATTGTCCATCATTCATGTTGGATGTACCCCAATAGTTAAATTCTGGTGTGCTCGAAGTGTAACTTGGTTCTTCGAACATCATCGGTCCATTTTTCTTGTTGTCAGACATACTCCAGCCAGAGCTCCAAACCGTTGGTGAGTTTGATGATTTGCCTATTGTATAGTAAACAGATATGAAGCACTGTTTTGTGATTTTTTTTATGTATAATAAACTTTTAAATTAATCTTAAATCTGTGCAAATAAATAATAACAAAAAAATAAATAAAAAATCTAGTTTGATAGAAGTTAAGCCTCATTTGGTGGCTGCAGGATTAGTATTTAAAGAGGACCTTTCACCGCTCCTGACAGGTCTGCTTTAATAGCTTCATGCATTCCCCGTGTAATAACAATTCTGGAGCATCTATTCTTATGGCTCTATGGTGTGCCATTCCTCTATTATTACTGCTAGAAGTTGTAAATAATTGCTGGCTGTCTGCAGTAAGGGTACAGAGGGGTGGTAACAAGTTGGGGGGGTGTCTGAAAATGGCAACACTGATTGGATAGAGAGAGTCTGTGCAGGTACACCCCCCCCCCCCCCAACTGGTTACCTCCCCTCTGTACCCTTACTGAAGGCTAATAGCAATTCCTTCATAACTTCTAGCAGGAATAATAAAGGAATGGCGCAACATAGAGAAATAAGAATAGATGCGCCAGTATTATTATTATTACACGGGGAATGCATGAAGCTATTAAAGCAGACATGTCAGGAGCGGTGAAAGGTCCTCTTTAAATCCAGAAGCATAACAAGGACCCATGGGGACTCATAGCAAAACTTCACACCACCATGACCACCTTCGGTGGCGTGAATATGAGAAGTTTATTATTATGTTGGTTTTCTTAAAGGGTTCATTCTATAATGTAAAAAATAAAAAATCATACATCGTATAGTGCACAACAGCATCTTTCTAACAAACTTAGAGCCAGCCCTGTATCTCACATTGGATCCATCTGGCAGCTCAGGGGGTGTGTCCTTTCTCGGGGGTGTGCCCTGTCTGCTGCAGCTAGTGACAGTAGAATGATGGAGCTGAGTATGTGCGAGAGAAAAAATAGAAAAAAACAACCAGCAGATGACTATATACAGATAGAGTTCATTGAATAACTCAGTGGTTATACCAAATTTTTTAATTAGATGCAATTACAAAAGTATTCTGGTCCAGCTGGTTGGAAAATTGCACAATATTTTAAATGTACATGGATAATACACACAGTGATGTCACAGGGAATTTACAGTACAGCGCAGACATAATATGCACAGTGATGTCACAGTACAGCAATAATATCACACTGCTATGATAATACGCATGGTGATGTACAGTAACGAATCTGTGACAAGGCCAAATAAAATGCACTCTTCCATTGTCCTTAAATATCACTAACTGCACATATCTGAGTGGAAATGGGCACCCTTAGTTAGTTACATGGTAGTTATGTCCATGTTAGGGGCACGGGCATGGCTATCTGAAAAGCACCATGGAAGTTTAAAGATTTGTACAGATCTGTACAGTGTGTGCTCACAGCTAAATGGGTCAGTCAGGCGATTCCACCTAACATCAGAGGGGCTGTTTTGCCTATTGTGTGAAGACAGAGAAAGCCAAAGATGCACGACACTCCCTAGGGGGCAGGCATCGAAAATTATAAAATAGAATGCTCTTAAAGGGTTACTGTATTTTCGGACAACTTTGTATCAATCAATAGTACACGTAAGGCTACTTTCACACCTGCGTACGGTGCGGATCCGTCTTGTATCTTCGCGGACGGATCCGCACCGATAATGCAAACGCTTGTATCCGTTCAGAACGGATCCGTTTGCATTATTCATAAATAAAAAAGAAAAAAAAAGAAAAGTGTAAGTCAAAACAGATCCGTTTTCAATTGCACCATATTGCGGATCCGTCCCCATTGTCTTACATTGTAAGTCAGGACGGATCCGTTTGGCTCCGCATTGTCGGGCGGACGCCAAAACCCTGCAAGAAGCGTTTTGGTGTCCGCCTCAAAAGCGGAACGGAGACCAAAACGCAGCCAAACTGATGCATTCTGAGCGGATCCTTATCCATTCAGAATGCGTTGGGGCTGAACTGATCCGTTTTGGGGCCACTTGTGAGAGCCCTGAAACGGATCTCACAATGCGGACCCAGGAACGCCAGTGTGAAAGAAGGCTAATAAAGTCGTTTTATCTCTGGAATTCGAAATCCGCGATTAATGGAAAAAAAAAAAAAAAAAGGGGGGGGGGTACTTACTTGAATCCCAGTGCATTGCTTCCGCGGCAAATGGTTTTGCTGCAGGTCTTGCAAATGCAACATTAGAAGACAGAATGGCAAAGCTGCAAAGAAGCAGCATTTTCCAGAAGAACATCATCCTTAGGCACTATGAAGATAAGATAATATTATATTAGCTGTTTTAAAACGACATAAAGTTATAATAAATAGTAATGCTATATAGGCTTTAATCAGCCCACCTGTAAAGTTATGTTAAATACCAAGAAGCAACCTGTTCTAATTGCATTTGCAATTTTTGCAGTTTGCTGGCTTAAAGGCTGGACCAACTATTTCAGTGTAAATGTAAAAAATTTTTAAAAAAATTGACGATTAATAAACTAGGCCAGTGACATCAACTTCATTGGTCCAGTGACCTCCTAGGCGCAACTCAGTTCCATTCAACTAAATGGGGCGGAGCTGCAATACCAATGTCAGTCTATGGCTGTGAAATTCTCTGAAGATAGGTCATCAATATCAAAATCTTGTAAACCACCTTTAAAAAATATAAATAAATTTTAGTGCAGGCAGCCTCCACTAGAGGGAGCTTAGGAGCTTAATTCTTATTGTGTTTGTAATTGATTTCAGTGTATGAGCGGTATGCATGAAGCTCTTAAAGGGAACCTGTCACCGGGATTTGGGGTATAGAGCTGAGGACATGGGTTGTGAGATAGCCACTAGCACATCTGCAATACCCAGTCCCCATAGCTCTGTGTGCTTTTATTGTGTATAAAAACCGATTTGCTACATATGCTCTACATCTGACAAATAAAATGAAAGTGTTTCAAGTATAGGCGTTCACTTTAAAGGGAATATGTCACGAGTGTTTTTCCGCTCTCATGACAGATTACCATAGCAAAATGCGGGGTCAGTTTCTTTAGCCGACTAACTTCTTGTATTGAACATTGTATTGCTGATTATCGACCAGCTCAAGCGCTGGAGCTGTTCAATACAGGATTTTAGCAATACGGCTGGGTCAATGAAAGAAACTCACCCAGTGTTTTGCTAAGGGGATCTGTCAGTAGTTTAGGCTGCGCTTAGGAGGAAAAAACAAAAACAAAAAAACTGTTGATAGATTTCTTTTAAAATTGAAGATAGAAACATCTTTAATTATTCGTAGGGTTTACCAATTAAGCTTTTTTTTTTTTTTTTTCATGCATTAGATTATTTTGTAAAAAAAAAATAAAGTAGCCAAAAAAGACTGACCTTGTTTCATGCATAGATATGAATATTGAATACTATTAATTCATCTACTATACCATACATAGACTATTAATAAATACATAGTCACCTATAGATATTACACTATACAATTACATGCTGTACGCTAGAAAAATGACTAGACGGACTCAGCTAAAACACTGAATCAAATCCATACCTTGTCGGTTGCTAACAACTGACACTACATTACCTTGCTCAGTTGTGGAGCGGTGATTTCTGTTAAATATACCAAGAAATCGAGTTTCTTCCTTCCTTCTCCACTGAGGATGGTACTACAGAGTCCTCCTTTTATACAGATTGATTGTTGGGGCTTTCAAACAAATAATCCTAATTGATGACAGAGCAGATTACATCCGGACACAGACGTGTCCTCTGTAGGGTGTCCAAGGTAAATAGTTAAAGTCAACTACAAATAAAAAAGTGTCAAAAGGGTGGATTTCCCTGATCCGAGACTTAGTAAACAGCTCAATCCATTGACCTATGGTGCAGAATCAGACAAGCGGAGGCACAAAAGTTATTGTTGAAAACTTGAAACTTTACACTTATGGATTTTTTATTTTTTTTTACTCTATGGAGGGCACAGTACATGTTACACGAAATCTATTCGCATGGTACGCATCTTCATGATTGCAATGAACTCAATAGGAAGGCATGAAACTCTAGTGTTTACAGCCTCTTTGGGGGTAAATCACTGTTAATGGTTACTCACTTAGAGACACAGATCCTATTTACAGTAACACAAGTACAAATCAGGACCTCAAAAGCCTTAGTGTGGGGTCTTTAGTGTGGGGTCCTTGCTGCTTTTTCTCGCTAAAAGAAATAAAGGATCCACAGAAATCCACAATTATTAAAGTGGTTGTGTAAGTGGCCTTTATCATGTAGAGACAGTTAATACAAGCCACTTACTAATGTATTGTGATTGTCCATATTGCTTCCTTTGCTGGTTTAGTTTAATTTTGCTCATTTCAAGTGGTTACGACCACCCTGCAATCCATCAGCATTGGCCGTGTTTGCACACTATAGGAAAAAGCACCGGTCTCTCCGGTGGCTAGGTCTGTGTGAGTTCACATAGACTGGTGTTTTTTTTTTTTTCTACAGTCTGCAAGCACGGCCACCACAGCTGGATTACAGGGTGGTCATAACCATGGCAACGAGCAGTGTATAATGTGCCCAAAAAATGAATCCAGCCAGCAAAGGAGGCAATATGGACAATCACAACACATTAGTGAGTGCCTTGTATTAGCTTAAGGCCTCATGCACACGACAGTATTTTTTCACGGTCCGCAAAAAGGGGTTCCGTTGTTCCGTGATTCCGTGTCCGTTTTTGTTTCCGTGTATCTTCCTTTATTTTTGGAGGATCAAATTTAAAAAAACTAAGTTTCGTTTGCCATGCAAATGATAGAAAAAAAACGGACACGGATCACGGACGCGGATGACAATCTTGTGTGCATCCGTGTTTTTTCACGGACCCATTGACTTGAATGACAGGTCCTATTTTTTTGACAGGTCCTATTTTTTTCACGGACTGGAAACACAGATCACGGATGCGGATGACAAACGGTGCATTTTCCGAATTTTCCACGGACCCATTGAAAGTCAATGGGTCCGCAGAAAATCTCGGAAAATGGAACAACACACGACACGGGACACAACAACGGTCGTGTGCGTGAGGCCTTATCTACATGACAAAATGCCATTTGATGAAGTGAAACAACCTATTTCATTAAATATAATCTTTATTAGCGTGAAAACATATCCAAGTCAGATAAATCCATGACATGTAATAATGAGTTATGAGCACATTCCGGACGTCCATCCAGGACCTTTTTCTGGAGTAATTGTAGAAACAAAGAATATACACATGTCTATCAGCAATCCTAGGATATAAACCTGGAACCACAAACACATGGGATGTATTTAGGGTTTTTAGGCTCGTTTAGTGCTCACACCCCCTATTAGTTCAGCTAAAGCTGCCTATTGACGTGAGGGTGTACAGTAGCTACATAAAATGATTTTGACCGTGTGGTTAAAAATGTTATTGAGAACAAACTTGTTTTTACTGTGATTCCCGTGGTTTTTGTGATGTGGTTATTGGCCAAGTGTAATACATTAATTTTACATTTCTAACCTGGCAGGAAAATGAGCCTTCCTCCATGCCAAAGTGGCACTTTCTGATAAATCGTACATTCATTGTCCTTCTTGTGATCAGCAGGATTGATTTTCCCCACTACTAATTTTGCTTAACTATTTTTCTTTTGCATTTTATTCTTTTATATTATTGTCATGTAATTAATTTACCTTTTATTGTTTTTACAGTTCTACTGTAGAGTCAGAGCCATATTTGCAACAAGGCACATAAAGGCATATCTGTCCTTTGGTCCTTCTCTGCTTTTGGATGGAATATTGAATGAGGTTGCAGGACATTGTCTAGCTGCCCTTTTCCCCCAAATTAAGGTGGCCATACATTAGTCTAAAGTTGGTCAAAATTAACAATTTAAAAAACTATGAAAAATAATCATCCATTGACTGAAATTTAACAATGGTTTTAGAAAGAGGTTGACTATGTTGTTTACAATCTTTTTACGATCATCACTAGTTCATAGTCAAGCTCTCTATGAAAGAACATTCCCTAAAAGATCCTTCAGCTCTCTCCTGGCATTGCTGAACACATTTCACTGTGTTAACGGGGCAATCGTTCCCCATCGTTCAATCATCACTCTACTTCCATTAGCTGTATATGATTACCTTTAGAACCACTTCACTGCATTTTTGTGTGTGATGCAGGGAGAAGAGAAATTATACCAGAAGGCGTCATCATTTTCCAGTCTTCTGGTTCCCAGTTGGCTAACAATTTGATATAATGGAGGTCATTTTACAGGGATTTTCCTGGATTTTAATATTGATGCCTTAGCCTCAGGATAGGTTATCATTTTTAGATATGGAAGGGGATCGGTCCGACATCCGTCACTACTGCCAATCAGTTGGTTGAAGAGAAGGCCGCGCTGTGTGCGAGAGCAGCCTTCCCTTTATTGTTTAACCTGCTCACCGTCGACATCGCAGCGGTGAGCAGATGTAATTACAAGAAGCTGTTCCATTCATTTCAATGGGATGGCTCTGTAGTACTCAAGTGTATAAGAACGAGCTGTCCCATAGAAGTGAATGGGGATGCCATACTTGGAATTACATCTGCTCACCGCTGCAGTATCGACGGCAAGCAGGTAAACAATGAATGGAAGGCAGCTCTTGCATGGAGCACGCCTTTCTCTTCAACCAGCTCATTGGTGGGGGTTCCGGGTGTCGGACCCCCGTCAATTTGATATTGATGACCTATTGTGAGGATAGGTCATCAATATTAAAATCCTAGATAACCCCATTAAACCAGGTTTTTGGGATAAAAATGTCACAACATTTGGTGGAAATGACATTCTGCATAAAATTTTGCAACTTTTTATGTTTTGCACTGCTCACTTTTTAAGCATGGCACAATGGGCAGAGCAACCATGGCCCAAACATTTATAATAATATACCCAAGAAAAGTAGAGCAAGTTATAACTGAAATGTACTTCATCTCCTAGCTAGAGTGGACAGTGCTTGGAGAGCGAACAGCAGAAGGAACGACAAATTTAGGTGTGACGCTTAAAGAGGTATTCCCATCACATGCAATAGGGGCATATGACTAGGGTATGCCCCCATTGTCTGATAGGTGCAAGTCCCACCTCTGGGACCGGCACCTACAATGAGAACGGAGCGGGGAGAGCTATGGCTGGAGGACCCCGGATTTCCTGGGGTCCGTCCACCACTAAGCGTTGCTCCCCGCTGCTCCCATAGAAGTGAATGGGAGAGCACCGCGCATGTGTCGCTCCTGCTTCTATTCATTTATATGGAGAAGACGGACATAGCCGAGCCAGCGCTTGGCTATTTTCGGCGGCCCCATAGAAATGAATGGAGGGCGGCTTCGCAAGCGCAGTGGATATGCCCCCGTTGTCTGATAGCTGCGGGTCCCACCTCTGTTCTCATTGTAGGTTCGGGTCCCAGAGGTGGGACCCGCAGCTATCAGACAACGGGGGCATATCCTAGCGATATGTCCTCATTGTCTGAGATGGCAAAAGCCCTTTAATAAATTGGTTAGATCTTCCTCCAGGTGGCTTTTTACAAAGACTAGTAAGTGAGCCTTTAGGAAACAAGCTGCAATAGACCAAATATTTGTTGCAGAAAATATATTCTATGGTCTTGTTCACACAGGTTTTTTTTTTGCCAGTGGAATCTGGCACAAATTTTCTGTCATAAATAGGGTTCAGCAAACCCGAACTGTAAAGTTTGGGTTCGTACCGAACTTTAGGATTTTTGGACCCCGGACCCGAACTCGAACATTTTAGTTTGGGTTCGGGTTCGGTGTTCGGCGCTTTCTTGACGTTTTTTGAAAGGCTGCAGAGCAGCCAATCAACAAGCGTTTTACTGTCTGACCTTAGAAGCCATCATAGCCATGCCTACTAATGGCATGGCTGTGATTGGCCAGTGCAGCATGTGACCCAGCTTCTATATAAGCTGGAGTCACATAGCGCTGCATGTCACTCTGTTGTTACTAGTGTAGGGAGAGGATGCTGCTGGTGATTTCAGGGAGAGAATTGGACTGAATCTTTGTTCAGAACTTGAATCTAACTCAGCGATCTACATACATTTAGTTGTGCAGTGCACAATCTTTTTACCTTGCCCTGAGCCCAGTGATAGAAAAAAAAAACTTTTATCCGTCTGTTAGATAGGTGGGCGGCGGCGGCGGCCATTTTATGCAAGCTCACTGCACCAGCACTGCATCTGAGCTTTTGGGACATTGAAATCCAAGCTTGAAAAACTGCACTAATAATATGGTTTTAAAAAATCACCCTTTTTTTGGCAATATACAACATCTGGTGCATTTGCAGAATTAGTTAGTGTGCAAGTTAAGCTAGAAATACAGCCATAATTTTCAGGGTTCTTAAAAACACACTTTTTTCCCAAAATACCCAATTTTACAGCCCTTGCAGCATCAGCACGTGTGAAATTCAAGGGTTACCGGTATATACAGCTTTCATATTCTGTTACAAAAAACCCACACTTTTTTGGCAATATACAAAATCTAGATTAGTCAGTGGGCAATTTAAGCTAGAAATACAGCCATAATTTTCTGGGTTTTTTAAAACCCTTTTTCATTTTGCCAAAATCCAGTATTTTACAGATCTGCACATGTGAAATTCAAGTTTAATATATACAGCTTTCATATTCTGTTACTAAAAAAAAAACACTTTTTTGGCAATATACAACATCTGGATTAGTCAGTGGGCAATTTAAGCTAGAAATACAGCCATAATTTTCTGGGTTTTAAAAAACACCCTTTTTTGGCAAAATCCACTATTTTACAGCCCTTGCAGCATCAGCACATGGGAAATTCAAGGGTTATATACTGCTGTCATATTCAGTTATTAAACAAACACACATTTTGGGCACAAATCTTTAATTGCGGCCTAGTCTGGATAAGAGTGTGTGAGATACAGCCTTTACATACTGTGGTTCTATTCAGTTATTTGAAATACAGCCATTTTGGACACAAATCTTTAATTGCGGCCTAGTGTGGGTAAGGGCATGTGAGATATAACCTTTATATTCTGGGGTTATATTTTTCTATTAATAAAACACCCTTTTTTGGGCAAAATACACCATTTTTATGGCCTTGCACCATCAGCATGTGTGAAATTCAAGAGTTATATACTGCTGTCATATTCAGTTATTAAACAAACACTCATTTTGGGCACAAATCTTTAATTACGGCCTTTGTTGCATATGTAATTGTGAGATACAGCCATTACATAGTGTGGTTCTATTCAGTTATTTGAAATACAGCCATTTTGGGCACAAATCTTTAATTGTGGCCTAGTGTGGGTCAGGGCATGTGAGATACACCCTTTATATACTAGGGTTATATTCTTCTATTTAAAAAAAACACCCTTTTTTGGGCAAAATACACAATTTTTCCAGCCTTGCACCATCAGCAAGTGTGAAATTCAAGGGTTACATACTGCTGTCATAATTAGTTATTAAACAAACACCCATTTTGGGCACAAATCTTTAATTGCAGCTTAGTCTGGATAAGGGTGTGTGAGATACAGCCTTTACATAGTGTGGTTCTATTCAGTTATTTGAAATACAGCTATTTTGGGCACAAATCTGTAATTGCGGCCTAGTGTGGGTCAGGGAATGTGAGATACACCCTTTATATACTGGGGTTATATTCTTCTATTAATAAAACACCCTTTTTTGGGGAAAATACAAAATTTTTCCGGCCTTGCAACATCAGCACATGTGAAATTTAATGGTTATATACTGACGTTTTGGGCATAAAAGTTTATTTTGCACCCTTTGCTGCATGTGTCATTGTGAGATACAGCCTTTACATAGTGTGGTTCTATTCAGGTATTAAACAAACACCCATTTTGGGCACAAATCTTAAATTGCGGTCTAGTCTGGTTAAGGGCGTGCGAGATACACCCTTTACATTCTGTGGTTCTATTCTGCTATTAACTAAACACCCATTTAGGGCAAGATCCTAAATTTGAGAAATATGAGGAGAGCGTCAAATAAGGGACGTGGCCCAGGTCATGGTGCTGCTGGTGGAGCTCCTGTTGCAGGGAGAGGTCGTGGTCGATCTGTGCCAGCTACACGCACAAGTGAAACCCCTTCCTCAGGTGCGAGTAGGCAACAGAACCTGCAGCGGTATTTGGTCAGGCCTAATGCAGCTCTACGAACGGTGAGGCCTGAACAAGTACAGGCTATAGTAGATTGGGTTGCTGACAGTGCCTCCATTTCCTTCACATTGTCTCCCACCCAGTCTCCTGCTGAAAGACCACAGTTGGCACCTGCAGCCCATGTCCATCAGTCTTTCACCTCAACATCTTGCAAATCATCCAAGCAGTCTGAGCGCCAAGTCATGCAGCAGTCTGTTCTGCTTTTTGATGACTCTGTTAGCAGGGTTTCCCAGGGCCATCCACCTAGCCCTGCCCCAGAAGTGGAAGAGATTGAGTGCACCAATGCCCAACCACTTATCTTTCAAGATGAGAGTACATGGGAGGACCATCGCAGCACGTCTCGGATGATGACGAAATACAGTTGCCAACTGCTGGGGCTTTTGAAAGTGTGCAGACAGACAATGAGGGCAGGGGTAAAGACTGGGTGGAAGATGATGTGGAGGACGATGAGGTCCTCGCCCCTACATGGAATCAAGGTCATGCGAGTGACCTATGTAGTTCTGAGGAAGAGCCGGTGGTCGCACAGAGCCACCAGCACAGCAGAAGAGGGAGCAGGGTGCAAAAGCTGAGCGGCCGTCCTCTAGACAGTACGCCTGCTACTCCACACCGCATCAAGGGAGCGAGTACACCAAAGCCAGCTCCAAGGAGTTCCCTGGAGTGGCAGTTCTTCAGACAATGTGCTGACGACAAGACACAAGTGGTTTGCACGCTGTGCAATCAGAGCCTGAAGCGAGGCATAAATGTTCTCAACCTGAGCACAACCTGCATGACCAGGCATTTAAGTGCTAAGCACAAGCTGCAGTGGAGTAGACACCTCAAAAACCAAGAAAGGTCTCTGGCCCCTCCTGCTTCCTCTTCTACTGCAGTCTCGGCCTCTTCATCCACCTCTGGAGTGACAGTGCCACCTGCCACCCCGCAAACAGAGGATCTGCCAGCAACACCAACACCTGGGTCACCAAGCCTCTCCACAATGTCCCACGGAAGCGTTCAGCTCTGCATCTCCCAAACGCTGGAGAGGAAGAGGAAGTACCCACCTACCCACCCACGATCTCTAGCCCTGAATGCCAGCATTTCTAAATTACTAGCCTTTGAAATGCTGTCATTCCGTCTGCTGAAGATGGATAGTTTTAAAGGCCTTATGGCGGTAGCTGTCCCACAGTATGTCGTGCCCAGCCACCACTACTTTTCAAGGCGAGCCATCCCTTTCCTGCACAACCAAGAAGGGGACAAAATCAGGTGTGCACTGCGCAACGTCATCTGTGGCAAGGTGCACCTGACTACGGATACGTGGACCAGTAAGCACGGTCAGGGATGCTATATCTCCATAACAGCACACTGGGTAAATGTGGCGGCTGGGCCTGAGGCGGATAGCAGTTTGGCGCATGTCCTTCCACCACCGAGGATTGCAGGACGCTTCAGTTCGCCTCCTGTTGCTTCCTTCTCCTACTCCGCTTCCTCACCCTCTACCGGCTCCTCATCCGGTCAGCATAACACCTTCACCACCAACTTTAGCACAGCCAGGGGTAAACGACAGCAGGCAGTTTTAAAACTTATCTGTTTTTGGGGATAAACCCCACACCATGCAGGAGCTGTGGACGGACCTTGAACAACAGATCGATGAGTGGTTGGTGCCAGTGAGCCTCAAGCCCGGCCTGGTGGTGTGGGATAATGGGCGAAATCTCGTAGCAGCTCTGGGACTAGCAGGTTTAACGCACATCCCTTGCCTGGCACATGTGCTAAATTTGGTGGTGGCGCGCTTTTGGCGTTCTCACCCGGCTGCTGCTCGCCTGTCAGCGCTGCAGCGTAACTTTGGCCTTCCCGCTCACCGCCTCATATGCGACGTGCCCACATGCTGGCTAGACTGTGCGAGCAGCAGCAGGCGATAGTGGAGTTTCAGCTGCAGCACGCACGGGTGAGTCGCTCTGCGGAACAGCACCACTTCACCACCAATGACTGGGCCTCCATGCGAGACCTGTGTTCCTTGTTGCGCTGTTTCGAGTACTCCACCAACACCAACATGTCCTGTGCTGATAACGTCGTTCTCTGCGTAACTATCCCACTTCTATGCCTCCTTGAAAAAACGCTGCTGGCGATGTTAGAAGAGGATGTGGCACAGGAGTGGGAGGAGGAAGAGGGATTATTTTGTAGGTTTTCCGGCCAGTCATTCACAAGTGCCTCCGAGGGTGGGTTCCTGCACCCACAAACTGTCACGAGGGTGTCAAGAGCCACGTCTGACTCCGTTATACCCGGGGTCAGGAAGTCGCAGCGGGTGGCTGCGCGCTCTATGTCTAAAGATCATGTTGTTTCTTAGTGATTGTTTTCTGTGTTTGCCTTGCATGCCTTTTTGTCTCACTCAGGGATCCATAGCTTCTCCTCCTCAGCTGTTTCTTGTCTGCCACTCCCAACCTCCTTATATTCTCCTCTCACACTTCTCTAGTTGCCAGTTATAGAGCTTCCTGCCTGGACTTCTATACTGACCCACTGGAGCTGTGAATCCTGGTTGTTGTTCCAGAGTGCTACCCTCCGGATCCCTGTTGGGCTTTTTGTTGTCTCCTGTTGTCGCCCACCTGGGATTATATGTTTAGTCTGTATTGTCTGTCCTCCCCTTGGTGTTTTCCTTTAGAGCTAGTGGTGCGGACTAGTGTTCCCACCGCCCTGTTCACTATCTAGGGCTCATCTTAGGGAAAGCCAGGGTTTTAGGCACGTGATCGGCGTACGGGTGAGGAACCCGTCTAGGGACGTCAGGGCAGCCAGGTGCCAGCCGCAAGGTGAGTCAGGGGTCACCTCCTTCCCTCTCACTTGGGCAGGGCCTTCCTCTTTCCCTCCCTCTGTGTCACGTATGTGATAGTCACGCCGATCGTGATACAAACCCAAGGTACACAATTGTCCAGCCAGGGCACAGTTCTAGAGGATGACGAGGTGGAGGATGAGGAGAAGGAGATGGAGGAGGAGGAACCATGTTCACAGCAGGGTGGCACCCAGACCAGCTCATGGCCATCACTGATGAGTGGCTGGGGGGATACAGACGATACACCTCCCACAGAGGACAGCTTTTTGTTGCCTCTAGGCAGCCTGGCACACATGAGCGATTACATGCTGCAGTGTCTCCGCAACGACCGCCGAGTTGCCCACATTCTAACTTGTGCTGATTACTGGGTGGCCACGCTGCTGGATCCCCGTTACAAGGACAACGTACCATCCTTATTTCCGTCACTGGAGCGTGATTGTAAGATGCGCGAATACAAGCGCACACTGGTAGACGCGCTGCTGATGGCATTCCCACCTGACAGTGGGGCCACAGTGGACGCACAAGGCGAAGGCAGAGGAAGAGGTCGCCAACACAGCTGGGGCACCGCCAGCACCTCAGAAGGCAGGATTAGCATGGCCGAAATGTGGAAAAGCTTTGTCAGCACGGCATAACAACCAGCACCACCAGCTGATATGGAACGTCTTAGCAGGAGGCAGCATTTCACCAACATGGTGGAGCAGTATGTGTGCACACGCCTACACGTACTGAATGATGGGTCTGCCCCTTCAACTTCTGAGTCTCCAAATTGGGCACATGGCCTGAGCTTGCCCTTTACACCTTGGAGGTGCTGGCCTGCCCTGCAGCCAGTGTATTATCTGAACATGTGTTTAGCTCGGCAGGGGGCGTCATCACAGACAAGCGCAGTCGCCTGTCCACAGTCAATGTGGACAAGCTCACGTTCATTAAAATGAACCAGGCATGGATCCCACAGGACTTGTCCTTACCTTGTGCAGAAAAGACATGTATACCTGCCTTAATCAGCCATTGTTATACTGCAGCGCAATTGCTCATTCTTGTATTTTGGATATTTCACACTCTTTTGGAGTGTACCCTAATTTAAAAAAATAAAATTAAAACCAAAAACCAGTGTTGGCTACCTCGTCCCCTTCCACCGCCGCTTCCACCTATACTGCTACGTCCACCGCCTCCTCAAACTCCTACTCCATATGAAACTCCACCTCATAAATAAATAAAAATTCACTACTTTGTCAGTTACATTTTCTGGTGAAATTCACAAATTTTTGGGTGTGATGTACCACTGCTATACCGAGTAGACAGGTAAAAAAATACAATAAAATTGTCTGTTACATTTTTGGTTGAAATTCACACATTTTTGGGTATATATTATACCTCCTCTACCTAGTTGACAGCTTAATAAATTTCTATAATTTTTCTTTTACATTTTCGGGTGACAATAAACAATTTTTTCTGTCATAGACCCCTGCCCTACCAAGTAGACAGGTTAATAAATTTCTGCAATTTATATGTTACATTCTTGGGTTGACATTTTACAATTTTTGACGTGAAAAACCCCCTGCTCTGCATAGGTGACGGGGAATACAATTTCTGAAATTCTTCTTTAATTGATGCGAGCCACCTCCTTTCATTCAATGCTTATACTTTAACTAGTTGTACCACATTTGCGCTTCCATAATGTGTCCCACATTTCTGCTTTACTCTGTTGGCCCACATTTGCGCTTCAATAATGTGTCCCACATTTCCACTTTACTCTTTTGGCCCACATTTGCGCTTCAATAATGTGTCCCACATTTCCTCTTTACTCTTTTGGCCCACATTTGCGCTTCAATAATGTGTCCCACATTTTGCTTTACTCTTTTGACCCACATTTGCGCTTCTGTAATTTGTCCCACATTAAATTTGGTCTATTTTTCTCACGCTCCCTCTCCGGCGTGGAACTCTGATTCGCCGATAACCATGATCAACATGGTAAGCTCAGAAAAGAACATCGAAAGTTAATAGAGAAGATATCCAAATGGATGGTGGATGTCACTGGGGCACCTCTACATAGGTGACAGGAACATAAATTTAAAAAAATCGTCAATTACATTGTCAGGTGACATTTCTTTTAATTTTGCCGGATAGAAACCCCTGCTCTGTATAGTTGACAGGGAATAAAATGTAAGAAATGCCTATTCTTGTCCGCAAAACGAACAAGAATAGGACATGTTATATTTTTTTTTTTTGCGGAGCAACAGATGCGGACAGCACACAGAGTGCTGTGCGCATCTTTTGCGGCCCCATTGAAGTGAATGAGTCCGCATCCGAGCCGCAAAAACTGCTGCTCGAATGCGGACCAAAACAATGGTCATGTGCATGAGGCCTTATTGTCGTGTATTATTGGCAAAAAAAAGTTTTATTTGCAGTTCAGCGGTACAGTTATGTTCTAAAGCCTGTTTTGGAATGTATTAGTGGCAAAAAATATATAATTTGCTGTTGTGTGGTGAAGTGAGAATTACAGCCCTTTTTGGCATGTATTAGCGGCAAAAGTATTATTTGCAGTTTAGCAGTGCATTTATGTTCGAAAGCCTCTTTTGTCATGTATTATTTGCAAAAAAAAGTATTACTTGCTGTTTAGCTGTACAGTTATATGTTCCAAAGCATTTTTTGGCTTGTATTAGTGGCAAAAAATGACTTATTAGCCGTTGTGTGGTGAGGTGACAAAATTACAGTCTTTTTAGCGTGTATTAGTGGCAAAAAAAGTATTATTTGCTGATCAGCGTTGCAGTTATATGTCCTAAAGCCTTTTTTGGACGTTCAGGACGTTTTGAAGTGACAAATTTACGGGCACTTTTGGCGTGTATTAGTGGCAAAAAAAGTATTTGCCGTTCGGCAGTGCAATTATATGTTCTAAAGCCTGTTTTGTTGTGTATTAGTGGCACAAAAAAAGTATTATTTGCTGTTCTGTGGTGAAGTGAGAAAATGACGCCCCTTTTTGGTTAGTGGCAATATAAATAAATAAATATTATTTGCGTGTATTAGTGGGCAAAAAAGAATTGACAAAATTAGACTTTTTGGCTTGTATTAGTGACAAAAGAAAAGTATTATTTGCCGATCAGCGGTGCAGTTATATGTCCTAAAGCCTTTTTTGGACGTTCAAGGGTGCAGTTATATGTCCTAAAGCCTTTTTTGGACATTCAAGGGTGCAGTTATATGTTCTAAAGGCTTTCTTGGCACGTATTAGTGGAAAAACAATAGCCGTTATTAGCCGTTGTGTGGTGAAGTGAGAAAATTACAGCCCTTTTTGTTGTGTAATAGTGGCAAAAAAAAATTATTATTTGCCATTCAGTGGTGCAGTTATATGTTCTAAAGCCTTGTTTTGTGTATTAGTGGCAAAAAAGGGCTTATTAGTTTTTGTGTTTTGAATTGACAAAATTACAGCTCTTTTTGGCGTGTATTAGTGGCAAAAAAAGTATTATTTGCCATTGAGCTGTGCAGTTATATGTTCTAAAGCCTTTTTTGGTGTGTATTAGTGGCAAAAAAAAGGGCTTATTAGTCATTGTGTGGTGAAGTGACAAACTTACAACCCTTTTTGGCGTGTATTAGTCTGCCTGGTAGGGTAGGGGTGACAGAGCCTCTTTAAGAAGAACACACACTTGCGATCAAACACGCGTTTTCAGTTTGCTTATATAGCTGCTATTCCCTGACAACTGCAAACCAGATTGCAGACTTTTTCCCTCTGGATTCAAAGAACTGAGTTGGCCTCACCACTGGCAATATAAGTTCTCTTGATTAGATTGATTAGCCAACCACACCCCTAACTAGTCTCCCAAGGGTGTACCTAGCCTTTCTGCTGCCTTAGGCGAAAATTGAAATGGTAAGCCCCTCCATCCCCATGCCAAATTCTTAACCTAACCTCTTCCCTCCTAAAATTACATACAGTGCCATGGTGCCCCCCACAATAAAAGTGGCCCCAAAAGTCCCATCAATAGTAATAATTCTTTGCCAGAGAGCACTTAGTAGTAATAGTGCCCCTACAGTGCCCCCAATGTCCCTATTGTGCCCCAGAAGTAATAATGTTCCCACAGTGCCCATACTAGTAATCACGTTCCCCATCGTCCCCCATTAGTAATAAATCTCAGCATAATGCCCCCAGTAGTATTAATTCTCTATATCATGTGTGACAGTAGAAAAATGCTCCCTTAAAATGTGAGCCAGTAAAAAAATCGGTCTCTTATAAAGTTCACTAGTAGAAAAAATAAACCCTTATAATGTTAGCCAGTACAAAAAATGCCCCCTTATAATATGCGATAGTACAAAAAAATGTCAGTTATAATGTGTGCCCTGCAGCAAATGCCCTCTTATAATGTAATGACCTCATTGTGTGCCAGTACAAAAAAAATGCCTCCTCTTAGTGCCCTCAGTAGAGCCATTGTCCCCATAGTGCCCAATAATGTATGCCAATGCCCCCTACTATGAACCAGTACAAAAAATACATCCTCTTGTTGCACCTAGTAGAGCCAATGTCCCCATAGTGCCCTCATAATGTGTGCCAGTACAAAAAATACATCCTGAGTGCTCCCAGTAGAGCCAATGTCACCATCCCCTCTTAGTTCTCCCAGTTGGGCTTATGTCCCCATAGTGCCCCATAATGTGTGTCACAATAAAATACCCCTATGTAGAGCCCCCAGTAGATGCCCCATAGTGCTCATCTCCCCTTCCTTCCCCATAGTGCCCTCTATAATGTGAGCGAGTATAGAATGCACCTATATAGTGCCCCAGTAGATGCCCTCAGTGTTCCCTATAATGTGTGCCAGTATAAAATGCCCCCATATAGTGCCTCCAGTCGATGCCCTCACAGTGCTTCTTTTCCTCAAAGTGCCCCCGATAATGTGTGCCAGTATAAAAATGCACCTATATAGTGCCCCAGTAGATGCCCTCAGTGTCCCCCATAATGTGTGCCAGTATAAAATGCCCCCTCATAGTGCCCCCGATAACGTGTGCCAGTATAAAATGACCTCACATTATGCCCCCAGTAGATTCCCTACAGGGCTTCTCCTCTTTCCCTATAGTGCCCCCTATAATGTGTGCCAGTATATAATGCCCCTACATAGTGCCCCCAGTAGATGCCCTCATAGTGCCTCTCTCCCCCCTTCCCCATATTGACCAAACCGACGGTGTCATAATGAAATAACAAATAAACATGAATACTTACCTCCATGCGGCTGTCAGCTGTGTGATGCTTGGCTAAGGCAGCGTGATGTAGATGACATCATTTCGTCACCTGCCGCTCCGGTCTCTGATAGGCCACAGGCACTAGACCTGATGTCTATCAGAAAGAACGGGGTAGGGAGATGTTGCTCCAGTGCCCCACTGCAGTATCTTACTGTATTGCCATCCTGAGGACAGTGATACAGTTGAATATAGAGATATTAGTGCTTCTTCAATGGAAGTGTTCATTTCCCTTTGGGCCTGCCGCCGCCGCCCCCAACTCATTTCCAGGGCCGGGCCGACTGAGGCGATCGCATCACCTCTCCTAATTGGCGGTGTGGCCCTGTAGTCATCTGTGCAACACACTAGAGAGTGAACTTACATTTTGTTTCATGCCGGATCCATCTTGCTTTGCATCTCAATGACGCACTCAAAAAACGCTGCTTGCATGGGAACGCAACCAAACAGTACGGAATGCATTCTGGTGCACTCAGTTCCGTTCAGTTTTGTCTCCATTGACAATGAATGGGGACAAAACGGAAGCGTTTCCCTCCGGTATTGAGATCCTATGATGGATCTAAATACCAGGAAGGAAAATCGCTGATATGAAAGTAGCCTCACTTCCACGCTTACATAGCTGCTAACAATTCCAAACCAGATTGCTCATTTCCTTTTCCTCTGAATTAAAAATCATATGCCATGACTAAGGTAATTCAGGAATAGACTTCAATAAATATGTAATATTAAAATCTTGACTTCCCGACATAAACATGGATCATGTATGGAGGTGTTAGGCTTCGTCCACATCTGCATTAGGGCATTCCGGTTTTGGCAGAGGAGCAGAATACCGTAATTGCTGTATCTGGCACAGCCTGACACCACTGGGACCCGCCGGATTCTTGTTGACTACAATGGGATCTGTTATCTGGTAAGATATGAGGAAAGATCTGCACCTGTTCTGTGTTTTGACCCACACTTGGTTTTGACTCAAAATCACTGATGGAAATCACTGTTTAAACACTGGCCAAACACTGATTGTGTGATTAAGGCCTTAAAAAGCAGTGTCAAGAGTGCTATATAAAGGGAGACTATTCCAAAATGCTGCCAATAGATATTGATTGGATATAGGTAACTATATTTACATCTGATCAGTACACTGTTTCAAGATCTCCCTTCGCCCTTACCCCCTTTGGAATGTGAGAAACTTCCTGAGCGGTTTCAAGATTACCCATACATTCCTAAAAGTTTGAACAGTTTCACCTTATAGGGTCATCATAGCTCTGATGCATGGTAGCCTATGTGTCCATACCTGATTGGTCAAATGCTGTTACTATGAGTCATCTATTATGTTAATGCAGAGCTCATGTGTATACATACTATAGGTTGAGATAAATGCTAACATATGATTGGATGTAAAGAAAGTTCAACCCCTCCTATATCAACTGTTTCCCCCCTGCAATTAAACTAGAGTGAATTGGAACAAAGCACATGTTTAGTCTTCATTCTTATTCACCCTCCTGGTACCAGTACAAGCCTTAATCCAAGCTTACTACCGAGATCAGTGTGAGGGACACAATAAGGTAAAGGGGTCCAGATATTGCCCTACAGATATTACAGAGACTGCCATAAAAAAATCCAGAGTGCTGCCATAAACCGTATGATACAGAGAGTACCCCCAACAAATACTGTCACCCAGAGAATAACCCCCTACACTGTACATAGTGCCAGCCAGTGTGCCCACATTTGGCAACTTCTGAAGCCAGCCATACAAGTGGATACAGGTTGCGGCACGCGCTCCTTTAGTGTGACACTCTATTTACAGCAGGCTCTGCTTTACTGATGTTTTTAGTCAGTTATGTCCCCTTTTCCCAAAGGCCCTGCCCCTTACACCGCTGCTACCAGCTCACCCTCAGCATGATGACGCAAATCTCAGTGCCACGCAATACACAAATATCGGTCCAGGAGAGTTGTTGAGTATGAGAGTGCCCAGTAAACAATGTCATCCAGAGACTGATGCCATAAACAATAGGGGGACGCTCACCAGCTACTTGGAGCCTGCCCTGCTGGCCATCTCTCAGCGAAAACCGTGTTTTTATATGAAAAGACAAATTGGCCGGCTCACATTCGTTTGCATGTGTCTTTACTTGTATAACGATTCATATAATACATAAACACGTTTACTTTTCATACAGTACATAAAATCATTTAATAAAGATAAAAATAATGCTTTCAATTCAGTGATCCCAGTCCTTTAGATGCGGAGCTCACGCATCAAATAAAAAATATACCAAAAATAATATAAAATGCGATTGTCAATATATTGGTTACATTTTGTAGTCAGATGGTGTCGGGTTATTTTAGCCGCATAAGAAAATACATTAGAAGAGCATCGTGGTATTTATTTGACTTTATCTAGCAGCTTCCTTCGGTTTATGTTGTTAGATAGTCTTTAACACTTTAGTGTAACAACGAATTTGACCACTTTATTGCACTGTTATGACTTCAGTTATACTGTTGGTTAGTACTTAGGGTGTTAATAGCACACTTATTTAGTCAATAGTTAATATGTGAGTGACATATTGGATTCGGTCCCGTATAATCAATTCAGCCACATATATCGAGACAAATCAGGGTAGTCAATATGCTCATACTTAGTGTATTTATGCAGCACTTGATGTATTCATGCGGTACTCAGTATATTCATATGGCACCTAGTGTGTTCATGCGGCACCCGATATATTGCTGCGGTACTTCGTTTTGTCCACCCTCAGGTTTGACAATGTGTCCGTGTTACTCGCTGTTATGTTGAATCAATTCGGTTTTACTTGCTTGCGACTTGACAGCATATCTCCTCGTTGTGCCGCTCTCCGCTGGACCTACACACACGCCGGCTTTAATTTTTCTCAGTTGAACTTCTCTGGCGCATGCGCTCTAGGTTCTCCGGGACGCCGGCACTTGGTGAAAGATTATAACCGTGATAGTGCTTCTAAACTTCCATTTACACTATCTTCTTGCAAACCGACACTGTACAAACCGCCACCAGACGCGTTTCGGAACAAAGTCCTTCCTCAGTGGTGTAAAGTTCAGAACTTTACACCACTGAAGAAGGACTTTGTTCCGAAACGCGAAACTTAAGTAAGCTGATAGATAAAGTCAAATAAATACCACGATGCTCTTCTAATGTATTTTCTTATGCGACTGAAATAACCCGACACCATCTGGCTACAAAATCTAACCAATATATTGACAATCGCATTTTGTATTATTTTTGGTATATTTTTAATTTTATGCGTGAGCTCCGCATCTAAAGGACTGGGATCACTGAATTGAAAGCATTATTTTTATCTATATTAAATGATTTTATGTACTGTATGAAAAGTAAATGTGTTTATGTATTTTATGAATTGTTATATAAGCAAATTAATGTGAGCCGGCCAATTTTATCCCATAAACAGTGTCAACCAGATTCTTTCCCTAGAAACGATGACTAGAAGTGCAGGGTTGTGAGTTTGGTGAGATGCAGGAGAAGCACAACTCTGAGAGCCTCAACATATTTCTGCATATAGCTGGTTAGTAGTAGCGGTAAGGAGCACTAGCCATAATGGTGTCTAGATAGGTGAAGTTGCTGAGCATCACAGAGAAATTGAAGAATGAGCATAGAGGGTAAGAGTTGCGGTCTAGCCCTTGAATCCTGGAAGCAGCCATGGCCAGTGGAGGACTCCCCCCCGATGAAGCATCAGTGAGACGGCTTTTTTTGGTATGACTGTATACATCTTTGCTGTTCTAGTTTATTAGGATCGTTGAGATGAATTGTATTCATGCACTACGCACTTTAACCATCCAATGGGGTGGAGCTGTAACTACACATCCTGACTTATTGTTCAGCAGTTTGATATATAACTATTGGCCTGTATTCTCTTGCCTGGGCGGTGTCTGCCTTGTATGTACTTGCATCAACAACCATTTTTAATCATGTTTTAAATGTCATGTAATAATAAAGTTTTATTTTGATATTTTGACCCGGTCTGCTTCTATTGGCATTATTATAACCATAATAACTATGTAGCTTCAAAGAACCACAGAGAACCGTATTATACAGTATGTACCTGTTACCACTAAGATTTAAGACTGTGCCCCTATGGAAAGGCTACAACTGCCAAGGGTGTGCTTCTTATAGGACTGTAACCACTAAGTCTATTGCCTGTCATAAAATTGTTGTACCCACCAAGCTTCTTTTACTGAGACCAGTAAGTCTTTTATTTTACCAAGGTAATGGGCTGCAGCCAGTGACTCTCTCTATATCACTGCCGCCGATCACTGGCCTCAGTTGTCTTGTGTTGTCTACCATTGATGCCAGTGATTGGCTGCAGTGTTGTATGGAATGTCACCGCTGCAGCTAAACAATACACCACTGGCTGCAGCCATGTAAGACAACAAAGTGACTGTTCTGGATCCGACCAGGTGCTGAAAGGGAAGGTAAATCTTTTTAATATTATATCAGACACCGCCTTCCATATCACTTCTGGTAAAATTAAGAAAAAACTTGGACAAGCCCTTTGGGCTACTCCTGTGTCGGAATGTTTCCTTCTGACATCCTCCACTCTGGGCCAAATAAAATATTTTCCGTAAGTCTGACGGTTGTCAAGGCATGCTGGGAGTTAATGTTGAGTGAATTGAACAAAGGAATTAGATCCGAATTTCAGAGAATATTCGCTTCGCTGCAAAGCCGAATTTCCTCATGCTTCGTGGTGACAAAATGATTTTACCTAAAATGTAAAAAAAATATAATCATACTAACCTCATCCATTTGACCACAAAAAGCTGGCCACCGCCATCTTGATTGAAATTCTTGCACGAAATCCTGTGCGCTGATGTATGACATCCCCACGCCAGCCATTGAGACGTATAAGTATATTATTTTTTATTTTTATTTGACACTGTATTATTGCTGTCAGATGCCATGATCATGTATGAACACGGCATCTACCGTAAGGGGTACAATGACGGGGGCTTGTTCTAAACACTGTTAAAGTGAATTATACGTCACTACGTGCTTTAGATATTTTCAGAGGTGTAAACAACTTGCCTGACATTTACCGATGATGGTCTATGTCATATGAACATCTTAAACACTGCTAAGTATTGCTGTGGCTTTCGTCCGTGTAGTTAACCTATTGTGTTGATATTTGCAAGTTACTTAAACCTTCCATTAAGATGTTTACTTGGTAATGTAGTTACAGTAACTCTGCTTGTGTACAATGTTCAACCTTTGGCTGTCTGCTGATCCGGGATCCCCTTACAGTATCAATGGAAACATATCAAATGAAAGGACTCCACAGTTTGCAGTAGGCTTACTCATAAGAAGAACACTTATAAGGTCTTTGTTTATACAACGTCTTAACATGGGTCAAGAGAAAAAAAAGTCTAAACACAGTGCTTTACGTAATCATCGAACACGTGGAAAATAAAAAATACAAGTTCTAATAACATAATTTAGTAAAAATGTTATGGAATAATATTAAAGAAGAAAAGGATAGGCTAAACAATAGTGGTCCTCAAGTAAAGCATTGCCGCCCATTGGAGTTTTTCTTTCCTGGGGTGTTGCAGGTATAAGGCTGTATAAGCTTAGGAGCCATTGACTGTGAGGCAAAATCCCTTTTGGGTAGGTTCATGTGGCTAAAGTCCATGGCAGTTTTTTTATGGCAGATTTGTAATTTGGTGGATGAGTTTTTACAAGAGTTGGTGGAGTTGTGAATGTGGATTTGCCAATGGAAACCACCAGTTTTCTGCTGCTGCAGATTTTAGCTGTGTGAACATACCCTTAAGGACATTACCCACCAGTCAGGTCTCCATAACGACAGCAACAAACAATTGGGATGTACTTTTCTGCTCAAAAGGACAGAATGCCATGATTGAACTTGGTTGACCGTCGCTCTTTCAACAAAACATGTCTGGATTAGTGTTTGGGCGTGAATATTCGAATCGGGAATATTAATCGCGAATATCGGCATTTTGAGAATTTGTGAATATTTAGAATATAGTGCTATATACTTGTAATTTCGAATATTCTAGATTTATTTTTAATCAGTAACCTCCCTTCTTGCTTGTGGGCCAATGAGAAGGCTGCAATGTCTTTGTCTGAGCTTAGCAACATCCCTAGCAACCAATAGGAAAGCTGCCTACCCCTTACTATATAAGAACCTCCCCAGCAGCCCTTGTATGCAGTATTTTGCAGATCTGAGAGAGGTAGCAGTGTCATTGCTGTGCTCTCTGCTATCCTGTGTTAGTTAGTTTATATATACAGTACAGACCAAAAGTTTGGACACACCTTCTCATTCAAAGAGTTTTCTTTATTTTCATGACTATGAAAATTGTAGATTCACACTGAAGGCATCAAAACTATGAATTCACACATGTGGAATTATATACATAACAAAAAAGTGTGAAACACCTGAAAATATGTCATATTCTAGGTTCTTCAAAGTAGCCACCTTTTGCTTTGATTACTGCTTTGCACACTCTTGGCATTCTTTTGATGAGCTTCAAGAGGTAGTCACCTGAAATGGTTTTCACTTCACAGGTGTGCCCTGTCAGGTTTAATAAGTGGGATTTCTTGCCTTATAAATGGGGTTGGGACCATCAGTTGCGTTGTGGAGAAGTCAGGTGGATACACAGCTGATAGTCCTACTGAATAGACTGTTAGAATTTGTATAAAAAAAGCTGCTAAATAAAGAAAAATGAGTGGCCATCATTACTTTAAGAAATGAAGGTCAGTCAGTCCAAAAAATTGGGAAAACTTTGAAAGTGTCCCCAAGTATAGTCACAAAAAACATCAAGCGCTACAAAGAAACTGGCTCACATGCGGACCGCCACAGGAAAGGAAGACCAAGAGTCACCTCTGCTGCGGAGGATAAGTTCATCCGAGTCACCAGCCTCAGAAATCGCAGGGTAACAGCAGCTCAGATTAGAGACCAGGTCAATGCCACACAGAGTTCTAGCAGCAGACACATCTCTAGAACAACTGTTAAGAGGAGACTGTATGATGAATCAGGCCTTCATGGTAGAATATCTGCTAGGAAACCACTGCTAAGGACAGGCAACAAGCAGAAGAGACTTGTTTGGGCTAAAGAACACAAGGAATGGACATTAGACCAATGGAAATCTGTGCTTTGGTCTGATGAGTCCAAATTTGAGATCTTTGGTTCCAACCACCGTGTCTTTGTGCGACGCAGAAAAGGTGAACGGATGGACTCTACATTATTGGTTCCCACCGTGAAGCATGGAGGAAGAGGTGTGATGCTTTGGGGGTGCTTTGCTGGTGACACTGTTGGGGATTTATTCAAAATTGAAGGCATCCTGAACCAGCATGGCTACCACAGCATCTTGCAGCGGCATGCTATTCCATCCGGTTTGCGTTTAGTTGGACCATCATTTATTTTTCAACAGGACAATGACCCCAAACACACCTCCAGTCTGTGTAAGGGCTATTTGACCATGAAGGAGAGTGATGGGTGCTGCGCCAGATGACCTGGCCTCCACAGTCACCGGACCTGAACCCAATCAAGATGGTTTGGGGTGAGCTGGACCGCAGGGTGAAGGCAAAAGGGCCAACAAGTGGTAAGCATCTCTGGGAACTCCTTCAAGACTGTTGGAAGACCATTTCATGTGACTACCTCTTGAAGCTCAGAGTGTGCAAAGCAGTAATCAAAGCAAAAGGTGGCTACTTTGAAGAACCTAGAATATGACATATTTTCAGGTGTTTCACACTTTTTTGTTATGTATATAATTCCACATGTGTTAATTCATAGTTTTGATGTCTTCAGTGTGAATCTACAATTTTCATAGTCATGAAAATAAAGAAAACTCTTTGAATGAGAAGGTGTGTCCAAACTTTTGGTCTGTACTGTATAATACAGATAGTTAGTGGGGGATAGTCAGTGTAGGTTATATCCTGATATAGTGTAGCTGGTAGGTTCCAGTGCAGGTTGTTAGGCAGTGTGATAGGTCCTGCTGTCCATACATACATGCTTTCAGACATAGTGCTGTGATGTCATAGCAATACTTAGTGCACCAATCAGTAATATGTAGTCAGACCTGCAAAAATGTGAAGTTGCACGTATTGCGCCAAAATATTTGCATCATTAGTGCCGATTTCGCAATCGCAAATATATTGGTGCACTCTATCTGCATATAAAGCTATTGTAATGTTCTGCTGTGCCAACCATTTTCTCCAGTCTCTGGAAACTAGCAGCTTAAAAAATATAGCTATAGTGACCCACTCCTGTATTTTGCGCGCATTATGCGAATATTACCGATTTTTCGCAATCAAGAAAATAATCTCGAATTTGTAAGTTCGCGAATATATGACGAATATTCTACCAAATATTTGCGAAATATAGCAAATTCGAATATTGCCCCTGCCGCTCATCACTAGTCTGCATCTCTTTATTTCACTATTTGCCCTCACAGTATGTTTTCTGTCCAGGTAGTCTACAGCTTGCAGCCCGTTCATCTAAGGATGAGCTGAGATCCGAGCATTCAGACCCTAATCAATAATTTCATTGATCAAGTTAAAAATAAAACACGCTCTTTCAAGAAAATAAATAAAAAAATTGGTCTTCATCTCTCAAAGCTTGTAAAGTATGGCCAGGGCCAACCTTTAAATATGTTGCTGTGTGGTCTACTGTACCCCTTTAAGAAAATTGCATATGTTGATAATGATAATTAGAGATGAGAATATTTTTAAAAAATTTGATTCAGCTGGTTTGATGAATTTTTTGAAAAAATTTGGTTCGATCTGAATTTATTTGCGGCGCATTTAGTTAAAAACAGCTATTTCCTGGCTGCAGAGAGCCTTTATAGTGGTGTAGATAACACTGTGCCTTGCAGTAACACGCATAAGGAGTCTTCTGTGGTAGTGAAACAATACTGTGAGTCAGTATGACATGCAGATGACAGGCGCCGCTCTTAAAATCACTGCACACTTTACACACAGTATTTGGGCAGTTACGGGGCCAAAACTGACCAAATAACTCAAGTGTGAACTCAGCCTTATTAGTCAATGTTAGCGTCAAGAAGAAGCGCACTCCTTTTACAACGTTGTCAGCTGATTCCACATAGATGTCTACAGAACCTGTTCTATTAAATGCTTATACAAGTAATAGTAACTGAGGCAGGTAGCCAGAAGAAACCTGTCTCTTTTGTCAAAGTGTTGGTGTGGCACCATGGATGATCTAGTCTGATGCATCAGGCATTGGTGGGTGGAAATCCTGGCTGATCAACGCCTGATTCATCTTAACAAAGGTCAGTCTCTCCACATTTTGGGTGGACAGGCGAGTTCTTCTTACCTATGGTAACTATGGCCCTTGCTGCACTAAACACCCACTCTGATGCCACACTACTGGATCGAGGTGAGGGGAGAAAAAAAGAGGGCTAATCCTGTACTCCTAAAATAGGAGATATGGGATACACGCACAGGGCGCCAGAGGTAAAGACCAAAGTGGAAGAGAAAGTGAAATAGAGTTCAGATTGTACTGAACAGCGAGGTGATAGAATCAAAAAACAGGGCAGCTTAGGTGATAAACTATATGCAGAAAAGCGATATACAAACCGGATTCCAAAAAAGTTGGGACACTATACAAATTGTGAATAAAAACTGAATGCAATGATGTGGAGGTGCCAACTTCTAATATTTTATTCAGAATAGAACATAAATCACGGAACAAAAGTTTAAACTGAGAAAATGTACCATTTTAAGGGAAAAATATGTTGAATCAGAATTTTATGGTGTCAACAAATCCCAAAAAAGTTGGGACAAGGCCATTTTCACCACTATGTGGCATCTCCCCTTCTTCTTACAACACTCAGACGTCTGGGGACCGAGGAGACCAGTTTCTCAAGTTTAGAAATAGGAATGCTCTCCCATTCTTGTCTAATACAGGCCTCTAACTGTTCAATCGTCTTGGGCCTTCTTTGTTGCACCTTCCTCTTTATGATGCGCCAAATGTTCTCTATAGGTGAAAGATCTGGACTGCAGACTGGCCATTTCAGTACCCGGATCCTTCTCCTACGCAGCCATGATGTTGTGATTGATGCAGAATGTGGTCTGGCATTATCTTGTTGAAAAATGCAGGGTCTTTCCTGAAAGAGATGCCGTCTGGATGGGAGCATATGTTGTTCTAGAACCTGAATATATTTTTCTGCATTGATGGTGCCTTTCCAGACATGCAAGCTGCCCATGCCACACGCACTCATGCAACCCCATACCATCAGAGATGCAGGCTTCTGAACTGAGCTTTGATATTAACTCATGTTGTCCTTGTCCTCTTTGGTCCGGATGACATGGAGTCCCAGATTTCCAAAAAGAACTTCGAATCGTGAATCGTCTGACCACAGAAGTCTTCCATTTTGCCACACTCCATTTTAAATGATCCCTGGCCCAGTGAAAACGCCTGAGCTTGTGGATCTTGCTTAGAAATGGCTTCTTCTTTGCACTGTAGAGTTTCAGCTGGCAACGGCGGATGGCACGGTGGATTGTGTTCACTGACAATGGTTTCTGGAAGTATTCCTGAGCCCATTCTGTGATTTCCTTTACAGTAGAATTCCTGTTTGTGGTGCAGTGTCATTTAAGGGCCCAGAGATCACGGGCATCCAGTATGGTTTTACGGCCTTGACCCTTACGCACAGAGATTGTTCCAGATTCTCTGAATCTTCGGATGATGTTATGCACAGTTGATGATGATAGATGCAAAGTCTTTGCAATTTTTCGCTGGGTAACACCTTTCTGATATTGCTCCACTAACTTTCTGCGCAACATTGTGGGAATTGGTGATCCTCTACCCATCTTGGCTTCTGAGAGACACTGCCACTCTGAGAAGCTCTTTTTATACCCAATCATGTTGCCAATTGACCTAATTAGTGTTAATTGGTCTTCCAGCTCTTCGTTATGCTCAAATATACTTTTTCCAGCCTCTTATTGCTACTTGTCCCAACTTTTTTGGGATTTGTTGATACCGTGAAAATTTGAATCAACATATTTTTCCTTTAAAATGATACATTTACTCAGATTAAACGTTTGATCTGTCATCTACGTTCTATTACAAAAAAAATATTGACATTTGCCATCTCCACATCATTGCATTCAGTTTTTATTCACAATTTGTTTAATGTCCCAACTTTTTTGGAATCCGGTTTGTAGTAATACAGGAGAGAATCAAAAGGAAAAAAATCACCAAGTGGCGCCTAACTGCTAATAAGATGTTGTAGATACTTAAATAAGATGTACACCAAAAATAGCGGTAATAAATATATATATATATATAAATATATATATATATATATATATATATGTAAAACTGGGATTGATAAAAAATAGGACAATATAAAAAATAGATAAAAACGAATACATAGTAAATGTAAACCCCTTACTAAAATAGAGGGGCGGAACACACCAATGCTAAGTGCTAATATGAAGGAGCCATAGAACGGCTGGTGTATATACACAGAAGCACATAAAAGCATATAAAAGGTGAAAAAAACGAAACTTACTTCACCAGGGAGGGGTGTAATATTAATACCAACAATATAAACACACTACCAATCCAGCCTACCAACAATCTGTCTGTTTTTTTTTTCAATGAAGATATCATAGCCAGCTATGTACCATTAAATCTACCCCCCACACAAATGTCCATATATCCTAATTCCCCGTCATAATCTACACTGACCTCTCCAGCCCCATCCATAATGTCAGACTTAGAAGCAGATTCACTAGTGATGAATGCCCACCTTCTTAGTCCACCAAACCATATCATTTGGACCACCCCGGTATACCCTGAACCACATTTGGCCAAACCTGGTCCGTTGCAGAAATAAAATCCAACCCTGGAAGACGCTAATATGGCCAGTCGCACTCTGGAACACCTCCCGGTAATGGGGACATTGACATTTGTTTCTTTTTTAGCCCTTCCCCCACTCATCAATCCGACGGCAA
This sequence comes from Bufo gargarizans, assembly GCF_014858855.1. NCBI lineage: Eukaryota > Metazoa > Chordata > Amphibia > Anura > Bufonidae > Bufo > Bufo gargarizans. The sequence goes on along the minus strand of NC_058085.1, from coordinate 71,567,622 downwards.
TATACCCCATTATGAAAAGCCCAAAAACCACAACTATAACAAACTATTTCCAACCACTAGAATGGAAACCTATAAAAAATAATAATCCAGAAGAGGATGTAGGGGGGAGGGGGGGAAGGAACAAAAACAAAAACCAAATTGAAACAATAGATATGGATCCAGCAGCACTCCAAACCCTGTTTTTTTAAAAAAAATCTAAAAACACAAAATGCAATCGCACACTGCAACCAGCACTCTGCCCTGCCTTTATGCTGGATGTTGAATAAGGCATTGGTGTACATTTTGGCCAAAGCGTAATAAGCCACTCACCACGTCAAGGTCGCCTTCATGAGTGGTCCCTAACACTAGTTCCTACCTGTTATGGGCCATGACAGCCACATAAAGTCCAGGGAGCGCAGGCAAGCACACCTGTCCAGTTAATCTGCCCCCCGGAGGCTGGTTTTAAAGTCAGTATAAAACTGAGTCTGCTTATACAGCACCTACCAGTAGCTATTAGGCTCCAGGAGAAGTATATAGTGGGCTCAGCATGCATGTGAGTACTTGCATCCCTGGATCCGTTGAAAGCTGTAATGGCACCGGACGGGGTTAAAAGCAGAGTGTGCTTGGCGTGCATGCTGTGCCTGCGCTCCCTGGACTTTATGTGGCTGTCATGGCCCATAAAAGGTAGGAACTAGTGTTAGGGACCACTCATGAAGGCGACCTTGACGTGGTGAGTGGCTTATTACGCTTTGGCCAAAATGTACACCAATGCCTTATTCCACAATCAAGCATAAAGGCAGGGCAGAGTGCTGGTTGCAGTGTGCGATTGCATTTGTGTTTTTACATTTATATCTCTATTTCGCCATAGCAATCTGCACATGCTAGGGGTTGTGCGGGCTGAATTTTCCATATTTTTCTCTTTGTAGTACGCATTGGAGGCGTGGCGATCTCCAAGCAGTCAAGCACACCTGGCCAGTTAATCTGCCCCCCGGAGGCTGGTTTTAAAGTCAGTATAAAACTGAGTCTGCTTATACAGCACCTACCAGTAGCCATTAGGCTCCAGGAGAAGTATATAGTGGGCTCAGCATGCATGTGAGTACTTGCATCCCTGGATCCGTTGAAAGCTGTAATGGCACCGGACGGGGTTAAAAGCAGAGTGTGCTTGGCGTGCATGCTGTGCCTGCGCTCCCTGGACTTTATGTGGCTGTCATGGCCCATAAAAGGTAGGAACTAGTGTTAGGGACCACTCATGAAGGCGACCTTGATGTGGTGAGTGGCTTATTACGCTTTGGCCAAAATGTACACCAATGCCTTATTCAACATCCAGCATAAAGGCAGGGCAGAGTGTTTTTACATTTATATCTCTATTTCGCCATAGCAATCTGCACCTGCTTGGGGTTGTGCGGGCTGAATTTTCCATATTTTTTAAAAATCTATCTACCCACATACTTACTAAGAGTGAAATCTCCCTATTAATGAAGAGCCTATCTTTCTGCCCCACCGCCAAAATCAATTAATTTGATCTCTTTCTGGACCTCAATAAATTTATAAGAAAACTCACCATAAAAAGACATTTCAAAATCCAAGACCACACAATAAAGGAATCAATCACGACGCATACAGATGCCAAAGAGTCAGACACTCCTATCAGTTTGCCATCTGGTTTGAAACCAACATCTAACTTTTACCTGGTTCACCACAAGGGAAGCTTTATGGATACATTCCACACCATGGTATCAGATGAATTTAGATGAATAAACTCGGGCTGTATCCAGAAACACAACCTCAAACCACACGAAAAATCTGCTTTGAAACCCCTTCAAACTAATAACGACATAGTAATACGTAATGCTGACAAGGGGGGGGGGGGCGGCATCGTTAAACAAAACAAATCGGATTATATCAAAGAGGCATTAAGGATCCTCTCTGATACCGAATACTACATACAGTTTGAAAGTGACCCCTCACAAAGGGACAGAGAGGAGCTCCAAGCACTAATCAAATCTGCAGTCAAAATTTTTGATAAAAAGCAAAAAGAATACCTATTAGTTCAAGAATTCACTTTAGCCACCTTTCATCACCTCCCTAAAATACACAAGAGCCTAAATAACCCCCCCCCAGGTAGACCCATCATCTCTTGGGTACTATCTCTCAACAAAAATCTCTCCAATTACATTGACATTTTCCTACAAAAATGTATGTTATATAGAGTCATATATCAAAGATTCCACCTCACTCATAATGGAGCTGAGAAACATCAAATGACACATACTACTGGCTGACTCTAGACGTCTCGGCCCTATATTCGAATATCTCACACAAACTTGGAATAAAATTAGAGATTTTTGGACCAAAGACCCATCTATGCCAATACAACAACAAAAAATGATTCTCAAAAGCATTGAATTCATACTAACCGACAATACAATCCAATTTCAGGACCATATATACAAGCAGATATGGGGTACTGAAATGGGTATGCGCTTCACGCCAAGTTTTGCCAATCTGTTTATGGGTTTGTTTGAGGAGGCCCACATCTATCACACAGATTACTGGGCAGATATCATCTTCTTCAAAAGATACATAGATGACCTGATCATCATCTGGAAAGGGAATACCACTACCATTGAAGAGTTCATCGTGCATCTCAACAACAGCAAGTGGGGAATTTCCTTCACAGGATCATATCACAAAACTACAACTGAATATCTAGATCTGGAAATCTATATCCAGGAAAATGAAATCTTCACACAGACTTTTTTTAAAAAAAAGGTACATAGCAATAGCTATCTTGACTTCAAAAGCAGCCACTAAAAGAAGTGGAAATATAACATTCCATACAGTCAATACAAAAGAATGAGACGGAACTGCACCCTCGAGGAAGAATTTGAAAAACAAAATAAGATCCTATCCTCCAGGTTCATTGAAAAAGGATACCCTAGTGAAATCATTACAGAAGCAAAGAGATGGGCATTTACACTCACCCAGTCAGAATGTTTGCTGCCCAAGACAAAAACCCCACCGAAAAGGATAACTACTCATTTAATTTTATTACTACTTTTAATCAGAATCATAACCGGATAAAATCAATCTAAGGGCTCTTTCACACCTGCGTTCTTGTCTTCCGGCATAGAGTTCCGTCGTCAGGGCTCTATGCCGGAAGAATCCTGATCAGTTTTATCCCAATGCATTCTGAATGGAGTGAAATCCGTTCAGGATGCATCAGGATGTCTTCAGTTCTGGAACAGGAAGTTTTTTGGCCGGAGAAAATACCGCAGCATGCTGCGCTTTTTGCTCCGGCCAAAAACCCTGAAGACTTGCCGCAAGGCCAGATCCGGAATGAATGCCCATTGAAAGGCATTGATCCGGATCCGGCCTTAAGCTAAACGTCGTTTCGGCGCATTGCCGGATCCGACGTTTAGCTTTTTCTGAATGGTTTCCATGGTTGCCGAGACGCTAAAGTCCTGGCAGCCATGGTAAAGTGTAGTGGGGAGCGGGGGAGCAGTATACTTACCGTCCGTGCGGTTCCCGGGGCGCTCCAGAGTGACGTCAGGGCGCCCCACGCGCATGGATCACGTGATCGCATGGCACGTCATCCATGCGCATGGGGCGCTCTGACGTCATTCTGGAGCGCCCCGGGAGCCGCGTGGACTGTAAGTATACCGCTCCCCCGCTCCCCACTACTACTATGGAAACCAGGACTTTAACAGCGTCCTGGCTGCCATAGTAACACTGAAAGCATTTTGAAGACGGATCCGTCTTCAAATGCTTTCAGTACACTTGCGTTTTTCCGGATCCGGCGTGTAATTCCGGCAAGTGGAGTACACGCCGGATCCGGACAACGCAAGTGTGAAAGAGGCCTTAAACATACACTAGCATCTTTTAAAAAAAAGCCAAATCATCCCTGAAGCACCCTGCCTTACCGATAGAAGAGCACGTACCCTCAAAAATATTTCAGCACCAAGTACCCTAAAAAACCCAGTCCCCATGAATAAAACAAGTGACCCATCTCAAACACAAGGCAGTAAAAAATGCGGTCAACCCAGATGTTTGTGCTGCGAGATCATCTGCTAAAAAAAACAATTGAAAAGCAAAAGAGACGATAAATTATTTCAAATAACAGGCACCCTAGACTGCAGCTCTACTCATGTAATCTATGTGATAGAGCGCCCATGCGGTCTGCAGTACATGGGACGTACGATACAAACCCTCCGCAACAGACTAAACAAACATAGGTCCAACACTCAAAAGAAATTCCTAAAACATAGCATATCTAGGCATGCGGCTAACTACCACGGGGGAGTTTTATATGGTTTTAGTATTACCCCTATCGAACAGATACCTATCCATCAGCAAAAAAAACACAATATATTAAACGCAGTGAAATGTATTGGATCTATAAACGAAACACACAAAACCCATACGGGCTTAATGAGGAGTTTGAAATTAACCTCTGAAACAGCTATGATACACATTCTGGGTACAATTATATGTAAACATAAATCGTCTGCAAACTAGACACTAACCCCTTTGGTAATATATCTTTCCTCCATGTGCACAAATCCTCTAAAATATGTCCTTTCACCCACCGGGTTTCTACAGCCTATTTATAGAGTACTTTTAGAGTATTACCATATGTGCCTTTTTATCCACTAAGTCAGCACAGCTTTTTTTTATCAAGTACTATTAATGTTGTTTTTATACCAATGTACTTCTTTTAAATCAAGGACCTTTTATATCATATTAATGCTCTTCTTATATTTAGCACCTCTTTTATTGTCTTACCATATTCTGCTATATTTGAGGACTACTAATATTGTCCTTACATCCAGTACCCTTATTGTCCTCATATCTGGTACCTCTGTTATGGCTACAATCTCATCCCATACTTTTTATTATTTATTATTTTACTTATCCTCATCCAATTATCTAATCCGAGGGTTACCCAAACCCACATCTATATAAACATCCTATAGGGGGCATTTGCCCACTGACTCCCCCTTGACTTGCTCATTCGATCAACCTCATTTAGATCGTATGACATTGGTTAATCCCACTGGAACCTCCGCTTGCTGAGGGGACGAGTCACATGGTTGCGCTGCTTGTGATCACGTGACCTTCCTCTTCTCTCCTTAGCGTCCTGCTGCTATGGTATCCAGCCACGTGATTGCGATACTCACGGTCACGTGGTTGGTCCTATCACCCTGCCAGGCCGCCTCTCATTCACCAGCTCGCCACGTGACCTATGACGCAGCGTTCACGTGGCGCACAAGGACTATGCGAGCGTCCCCCTCTCCTTGAAAACAAGTTACGTGATCGCGGAAACAATGATCACATGACTTAAATGACTGTACTAGCACGATTATGTCTAATAAATAGTTTTAAGATACTGGTTGTGCTTATCAAGTATAACACAACACAGTATATGTGTATAGGCACACTATATTCCCTCCTCACATGTTTTTCTACTTTTTATGTATTTTAAGCCTGAACCCCAATGTGCTAATTAGGCACCTGGGAGAGGCTGCACACTCCCATGGGGCTGACACAGGGGTCCTTTTTGGCATTTGTTTTTAGGGATAAATGTTTGCAATAAGGGTCTAATGTTACTACCAGCTTGTGAACCTGATGAAGGGGACCTTGGTATCCCCGAAACGCGTTGTTGCAGTTTTTACCTGACGTGTACCCCCGAAATAATGGAAAAAATGCTCATCTGAACTAAAGTGTCTGAACCGGTGCCGTTTTGCACCCCTGTGTGATCCTACTATTTTTCTACAAAAGGTTTAATAACCTATAACTGCACCGCTGAACGGCAAATACATTTTAAATTTGCCACTATTACACGACAAAAAGGGCTTTAGAACATATTACTGCACCTCTGAACAGCAAATATATTTTTCTTTTGCCACTAATACACGCCACAAAAGGCTTTAGAACATATAACTGCACCGCAGAATGTACAGACCCCCCCCAGAGCGATTAGCTTGGGTGACACATGGGGGCAATGACACCCCTTTTTCATTATATATTAGGGTAGTTTCTGTTCTCCCCCCTCCCCACTCTTTTTCCCCTGTCCTGCTTTCCCGCCTTTATTTTTCAGGTAAAATTACCTCAGTCAAGGTTAGGATGCAGTCTACTCCGGTTGGAGCTGGTCATTGTATCTTCAGATGAAGTTGTACGGCGAGTCAAGCTATGCTTCTGATTGGTTGCTGCCTGTTGCTGGGGGAGATTTCCAGTGCTGTGATTTGTTCTTGCCCCCACGGTGGGAAATTTCTCCCCTTTATATTCCCAGGTTCGGCGCTACTTCAGGGCAGTCGACGAAGATTTGAACAGCGCCAACCCTCCCTCCCCTAATTTTAAGTTATTTGCCGCTTTGCTTTATTAGAGGGGCTGTATCGCTCAGCTGATGCTGAGTGGTTCTTGGTCTATATATGGATGGTTTAATATTGGTCTATATTGATATGGTTTCAATTATTTAATTAATTTTTTTATGATTACCCTTAATAAAGCACTGCGGCCATTTCTATTCCATTAAGTTGTCAAGTGCTTTTATTTATTCCATTGCATAAGGTTTTTAAGGCTGAGTGGTGTCATTTGCCTCCATGGCAAATATATTATTCTTTTTCCACTTATACACGCAACAAAAGGCTTTAGAACATATAATTGCACCACTAAACGACAAATATATCTTTCTTTGGCCTCTACAACACGCCACAAATGGCTTTAAAACATATAACTATAACACCAAAAAAGCCCTATTGGGCTAATCTCCACTATTGTCCCAGACACTAAAACATAAAACAAAACTTAATGTGAAACTGTGAGCAACCTAAGGGATTAAAACTGTCTGAACCACTGAATGTGCTAATATTGAATGGTGTGTCCACAAGAGGTGCACTGCCCCAGTCTGCTTCTTTCCTGGAGACACTTGCTCAAATAGCTGATAAATTGACAGTTCTCTACTATATCTGACTGAATAGAAGTGATTTTTTGAGGCAAACACTGTCCTCGCTAAGTACATATAAGTTAGTATTGAGTACCGTGTAACTGGCACACTACTAGCATTGTCAGTGGAATTCAGAGTCTAAAACCTAACTTCTGCCCCCCAACATGTTTCGCCAGCTAATCTGGCTTCATCAGGGGCAACGGGCATACTTGAATGGAGGATGCTGGAGCAGAGTTTATAAAGGCTACCTCCCTTTCATATGCAGGAAGGAGAGACAATAGAATCAGGGAATGAATATAACTGAACTAAAGTCACCAATGACAATCCATGACATACCAATGACGCTCCCCATCTTCATCCTCAGTGAGAAGTGCAGTAGTGATCGGTTGCGCACAGAGCATCAGCGCCTGGACTTACTCTCTGCAGACGCCGCTTTGATCCAATGCGCCTGCGTGTAAACTTAGAAGCCGAGAGCAGGCGCCTGAACTATACTGCGCCTGCACCTGCACTTAGTCTCAATCTGCTGCTATTCAAGCGCAGTGCGCTTGGAATTAGTCTCAAAATGAAAGATAGCTGGATCTACTTCATCTGCAATTAGATAAGCAGTCAGGGCTGGTGCAACCATATTGGTGAACTAGGCGTTCGCCTAGGGCGCCGGCCTGCTGGGGGCGCCCTGGTGGGCTCCTCCTGACTGGGGCTGCAGCCCTGGGCGAGGGGCTCTTGAGCCGCCCCCAGCACCGTTACAGGGGGGGCCAGGAGGTGGAGGTCCTTCTTAAATATGGCAGAGCAGGCATCTGCTTACCCTGATGGCAGGTGCCTGCTCTGCCAGTAAATTACCGGAGGAGAGGAGGCGGGTGGCAACGGAGGCTGTTCTAGCAGCTCCCCACTCCTCCCTCGTGCGCCCTCTGTGATGCCGGAATATGATGTCATTCCGGCCCCGGCATACTAAACGGCGCGCTGGAGGACTGAGGAGCTGCACCACAGTGAGTGTTTAAGTGTTTGACTGAGTGAGTGTCTGCCTGTGTATTTATGTCAGTGAGTGAGTGAGTGTATGTATGTCTGTCTTTCTGTCAGTAAATGTATGTGTGTCTGTCATTGAGTGTCTGTGTGTGTATGTCAGTGAGTGAGTGTATGTCAGTGAGTGTGGATGTCTGTCGGTCAGTAAGTGTCTGTGTGTTTTTCAGTGAGTATGTGTATGTTTGTCTGTCAGTGAGTTTCTGTGTGTGTGTGTTTCAGTGGGTAGGTGTATGTCTGTCAGTGAGTGACTGTGTGTCTGTCAGTGAGTGTATGTGTGTCTGTCAGTGAGTGTATGTGTGTCTGTCAGTGAGTATGTCTGTCAGTGAGTTTCTGTGTACGTCATTCAGTAAGTGTCTGAGTGCGTGTCTGTCAGTGTGTGTGTGTCTGTCAGTGAGTGAGTGACATGAAGGGGCGGCAAAATGGATCTTTGCATAGGGCGGCAAAAATCCTTGCACTCGCCCTGTAAGCAGTACCATATATATTACTGGCTTTAACATAAGAACTAGGACATTTGTTGAAAAGATATATAAATGTATGTAATGGGCGCCTGTGTAGCCTCTTAATGCAAATAAACGTCCACTTAGAAATGCCAGGCATAGGCTGTTCGCTATTGAGACTCCTAAAAAATACTGTACATATTCAGGTACCATGATTACTAGTAACATAGTAACATAGTACATAAGGCCGAAAAAAGACATTTGTCCATCCAGTTCGGCCTGTCATCCTGCAAGTTGATCCAGAGGAAGGCAAAACAAACCTGTGAGGTAGAAGCCAGTTTTCCTCACTTTAAGGAAACAAAAAATTCCTTCCCGACTCCAATCAGGCAATCAGAATAACTCCCTGGATCAGCGGCCCCTCTCTAGCATAGCCTGTAATATTATTACGCTCCAGAAATACGTCCAGGCCCCTCTTGAATTCCTTTATTGTACTCACCATCACCACCTCCTCAGGCAGAGAGTTCCATAGTCTCACTGCTCTTTCCGTAAAGAATCCTTTTCTATGTTTGTGTACAAACCTTCTTTCCTCCAGACGCAGAGGATGTCCCCTCGTCACAGTCACCGTCCTGGGGATAAATAGATGATGGGATAGATCTCTGTACTGACCCCTGATATATTTATACATAGTAATTAGCTCTCCCCTCAGTCGTCTTTTTTCTAAAGTGAATAACCCTAATTTTGATAGTCTTTCAGGGTACTGTAGTTGCCCCATTCCAGTTATTACTTTAGTTGCCCTCCTCTGGACCCTCTCCAGCTCTGCTATGTCTGCCTTGTACACTGGAGCCCAGAACTGTACACAGTACTCCATGTGTGGTCTGACTAACGATTTGTAAAGTGGTAGGACTATGTTCTCATCACGGGCATCTATGCCCCTTTTGATGCAACCCATTATCTTATTGGCCTTGGCAGCAGCTGCCTGACACTGTTTTTTGCAGCTTAGTTTGCTGTTTATTAAAATTCCTAGATCCTTTTCCATGTCAGTGTTACCGAGTGTTTTACCATTTAGTATGTACGGGTGACTTGCATTATTCCTTCCCATGTGCATAACTTTACATTTTTCAGTGTTAAACCTCATCTGCCCCTTATCTGCCCAAGCCTGCAATCTATCCAGATCCCTCTGTAGTAGTATACTGTCCTCATCAGTGTAAATTACTTTACACAGTTTAGTGTCATCTGCGAAAATTGATACTTTACTATGCAAGCCTTCTACAAGATCATTAATAAATATATTGAAGAGAATAGGGCCCAATACTGACCCCTGAGGTACTCCACTAGTGACAGTGACCCAATCTGAGTGTGTACCATTAATAACCACCCTCTGTTTTCTATCACTGAGCCTGTTACTTACCCACATACAGACGTTTTCTCCCAGTCCGAGCATTCTCATTTTATATACTAACCTTTTATGTGGTACAGTGTCAAACGCTTTGGAGAAGTCCAGATATACAACATCCATTGATTCGCCGCTGTCAAGTCTAGAACTTACCTCCTCATAGAAACTGATTAAATTAGTTTGACATGACCGATCCCTCACGAAGCCATGCTGATATGGCGTTATTTGCTTATTTCCGTTGAGATGCTCTAAGATAGCATCCCTCAGAAAACCTTCAAACAGTTTACCCACAACAGATGTTAAACTTACCGGCCTATAGTTTCCAGGCTCTGTTTTTGGACCCTTTTTGAATATTGGCACCACATTTGCCATGCGGCAATCCTGTGGGACATTCCCTGTCAGTATAGAATCTGCAAATATCAGAAATAAGGGTCTGGCTATGACATTACTTAATTCCCTTAGGATACGGGGGTGTATGCCATCCGGTCCTGGCGATTTGTCGATTTTAATCTTTTTAAGTCTCTGTTGTACTTCTTCCTGGGTCAGACAGGACACTTTTAATGGGGAATTTATTTCAACATTCAGCATTTCATCTGACAGTTTATATTCCTCAGTGAATACACTGGAGAAAAAAATGTGAATTAAATTATAATTATCATTTATTTCTGATAGCTGAAAAATATATAAATATGAATATTACCTTGCCTACTTACAGTCCATAGTTCTATGGGGGCTGAAAACACATGGAATTCCATGTCAAGGAGTAATAAGTGACTTAACACAGTTGCAAAAAAAAGTAGGTGGGGACATGATTTCGTGCTCTTAGGGTCTTTTTACATAGGCCCCAAAATTTAAGACATGTCGGTTCACCATTGCGAAAGGCTCTGACATGTCTAGATATCGTAGTGTCTGATTTGGTGTTAACACTACTAATGTGTTGGCAGATCCGTCATCGGAATTCCTGTGATGTTTTGCCCACATATAATTTTGAACATGGGCACTGCGCAACTTAAATAATGCCCATTGTTTGACAGTTGATAAATTGTCTGATTTCATATTTTTTTTATCATCTGGATATATGGGCAAATACTACATCTACCACAGGGGTAGCTGCCCACTACGTTGGATCTCAACCACGTTGTTCTAGGAAGATCTTTACTGTAGAAGCTGTGCACCAAGTGATCTTTGAGGTTTTTTCCTCACCGGTAAGTTATGGCAGGTTTAGACTAGAGTACCTCACTGAAATCATTATCAGCTTGCAATATATGCCAATGTTTTTGCAAAATTTGAAAAACCCTACGATGTTGTACATCAAAAGTGCCAATATACCTTATAGTGGAGGACGTCACATAACAAGTCAGCACGGTTAGTACTCTTATCCCTATGAAAGGCTTTGTGTAATGTATTTTTTGGATAGACAGCGCCCATTCTTGCCAGGACCCATAATATAAGTGCAGATTGTATGCTGGCTAATGGCTGGCTTCTTATATCACAAATAGTGATGGATGAACATCGGCTGGGACAGTTCGCGAACCGCAAGTTCGCAGCGGGCCCCATTCACTTTAAAGGCAGGCGAAGCTGGAATACCTTCAGGTCATATTTGCAGCCACCAAATACTTACTAGAAGAGCACAAATAGTCCCACAACATGGACAGGGACATACCAGATGTATTATTCGAATTTGTGATCTCTATTTGTCACTACCAGAGCTTTGAGACGTTCTCACAGCTCTGTGTCTCCACCCCTGTGATGATGTCACTTAGGGTTGGAGGTGTTCTCACTGTTCTGTTTCTCCGCCCCTGTGATGAGGTCTTTACTCCCAGCTGTCTCTCCTGCGTTTGATTTCTCTGCCTTTAAATCACCCCTCCTCCTATTGCAGGGCGTGGATTATATTTCTCTTTTCAGTTGTAGCTCTGCCTTGAGTATCTTCACTTCTTTAGCTACTAGTTCTCTGGACCTGTGTTCTGCTGCTGCAAGCACTCCGGATATTGCCAGCGGCCCTTGGATCCGTCTTCTCTGAGGTTGCAGCTCCATCAGCTAAGTGTGCAGACTTTGTTGTGTTCCTGGTGATTTCCTGACTGGATCTGAGGTGGCCCCGGTTCCCTCCATATTCTGAGCAGGGCATCGGTGGCCGTGCCCCTTCCACTATTGTAGGGGTTACAGGGCTCATCAGTCTAAGGTACGCGGGCATGCCTCGTTCCACCATTTGGATCCAGGCATGTGCTTTAGCAGCATAGGGAGAGTGTTGAGGGTCTGACAGGGGTCACCCTTTCTCTTCCCTAGTTTGGGGTCCGGTCAGTAGCTCTTCTTACTGTGTATGCTCTGGTTACCCTTAAACAGCCGTGACACTATTCCTTATTTTTTTAATGCGAAATATCGGCAATGTCATTTTCGCCTATGCGCATGCGCAAAATAGGTGCGGCCTACTACAGCAACTGGGTTTCCACCAGACCAAAGTTGGATGCGATCAGAAAATAATTTTCGCGACATTGAGGAAGAATTTCTGATCACTGTAAGTAATTTGACATTAAAGCAGTGTATTTGATTACATTTCACATGCATGTTATAACAATCGCTGTATATGCAAATTGAGTGTTTATAAAAAGCGCCATTGCGAAAATCCCTAATGATGGGATTTATTTTTTCACATTTTATAAGGTCTCATGAGATATTAGTGATTGGTGCACTATGTATTGTTGTGAGAACTTGCCATTCCAGTACAGGCCCCAAAAATTAGCCAATAGGCATTTACCTGACAGCACACAACTTTGTAGGATTTTGTGGCTGGAGGGACATTAGGCGGTCACAGGATAAAAATGTAACTGTTGGCCAGTACAGGCCCCAAAAATTAGCCAATGGGCGTTCACCTGACAGCAAAGAACTTTGGATTCTGTGGCTGGAGGTACATTAGGCAGTCACAGGATAAAAATGTAACTGTCGGCCAGTACAGGCCCTAAAAATTAGCCAATAGGCATTCACCTGGCAGCAAAGAACTTTGGATTCTGTGGCTGGAGGTACATTAGGTGGTCAGAGGATAAATATGTACCTGTAGGCCAGTACAGGCCCAAAAATTTTGCCAATAGGCATTCACCTGGCAGCAAAGAATTTGGGATTCTGTGGCTGGAGGTACATTAGGCAGTCACAGGATAAATATGTAACTGTCAGCCAGTACAGGCCCCAAAAATTAGGCATTCAACGGACATAAAAGGCCTTTTATGCCGCTGTATTTAACTAAGACAGGGAACATGATTTGTTCTGGGTGGTGGCGGACATTTGTGGGCCGTCATAAAGGGAGATTCAATCAAACATGTTCGACTCGTCACATGTGTTGAATTCCTCCGCGATCCATGCCTCATTCATTTTTAGAAATGTGAGGTAGTCCACACTGTCGTGAGCTAGGCGAGTGCACTTATCAGTCACGATCCCCCCTGCTGCGCTGAACGTCTTTTGGACAGGACACTGGACGAGGGGCAAGCCAACAGTTCTATGGCAAATTGTGCCAGCTCTGGCCACAGGTCAAGCCTGCACACCCAGTAGTCCAGGGGTTATCTGCTTCTCAGAGCGTCCACACCGGCTATTAACCCGATGTAGTCGGACACCTGTTAGGCATTCCGTGAGGCTTGATCCGGAGGGCAGCTGTCCATGGGTTGGCTGCAAGAATTATCTCATATCTGAAGTGACCAACACATCTTTAAACCACCCTCTTCTTCCATGCGCTGTTGGATTGGTTCCTGCAACTGTTTCTCTGTGAGTGGAAATTGCTCTGCCAGCGCCCGCAAAAGCAGAATGCAGCATTTCTCGAAGCAAGGCCTGGAAGTGCTGCATTCTGACAGCCCTCTGTGATGGTGGTAACATTTCCGCCATTTTGTGTTTGTACCGGGGGTCTAAGTACGTTGCCATCCAGTACTGGTCCTTGCCCTTTATGCTTTTTTTACGGGGGTCCCTCTTCAAACACTGGAGCATGAAGGCCCCCATTTGCACTAAACTGGAAGAGGTGGAGTGGCCTGGCTCCTGCTCATCATCCAAGATAACGTCGTCCTCGTTCTCCTCCCCCTATCCACGAACAACACCAGGGATCCCAGAAACGTTTGCATGCTCTTTTTGCTCCTCCTCTGCCCCGGCACCATCCTCCTCTGACTCCTCTTCAGACTCCTGTTGTTGACTTGTCTCAGATGGAGTAGCCCCCCTGGGAATTCATCCAGCATTGCGACTTCCTCCTCTTCCTGCTCCTGCTCCTCCTCCTTGATCAATGACACAACACAATGCACTCTCCAGAAAGAAGGCATAAGGTACAATGTCACTGATTGCGCCCTGACTGCAACTGACCAGTTTGGTGATCTCATCTCGCCCTGGAAATCCCTCACAATGGAGCAGGGGAGAGACGACCTGTTCATCCACAACATGAAGGAACAGTAGTCTCTAAAGGCCTAGAAGCAGGGAGAAGGAGAGGCCATACACAGCAAGAGGATCGGCAGGTAAGAACAACAAGACAACTCACCTGCCGAAGTCTCCACAACTGGAACCCGTGCATCGGTACAGGAGCCCAAACACACAGCAGGTCCCATTACAAACAACCCACACAGAAATCCAGCATATCAACTCTGCCAGAGCCCCCCATGCTCACACAGTGCATGGCAGCCCCAAGCAGCGCTGCATACAGGCTTAAACATACAGGGCAAACGTCAAACATACATGTAGGGACAAACAACAGCCCAGACATGTAACAACCATGAAGACGTACAACACACCCTGAACATAAACCCACACCTAACAAATAACAAGTGAGGTAGGGAACCAGGAGCAAACGTAAGGAAAGACAATTTATGTTCCATAAGGTGGCCCTCAAGGACTGGGCAGAAACACCCAGGCAAGGAGCAAAGCTCCAACACCAAGCAAGGCTGTAGTACAACTGCACCCAGCCAGCAAGCCACAGGCATATATCAAGCCCGCGGCCACACCCAGGAAACACCTTATTCCCCACTAGCAAGAAGATTAACCCCTTGCTCACCAAACAGCAGGGAGGCAAACCTTAAAGGGGAAGTGCACATGCAAATTGCCAACAACACATTGCCACCGGCAACCAGTCTGCATGGCAACCGCGTCACGGTCAAACACCAATATGACCGTGATAGGCGAGCCATGGCCGTGTAAGATCTTCTAAAATGGCCAGAGATTTTCCTGGCCTGACGCAAGACGTCCTGGACCCCGGGATATTTGGCAACGAATTGGTGCACAACTCACTGATCTGCCTGTGACCGCAGAGCTGAAAGGAGTGCAGGACCGGTGTGGCTCTTGGTTCCCAGGCAAAACAGACCAACACAGCATGGCAACGTCTCATCTGGCACGTCGAATAGGTTCTGGGGATCTTGGGGAATGCAGCGGAAGAGACGGTAGCAGCGGAAAAAGAGGAGGAGAGGGAGGATGGAGTAGGAGGAGGAGAAGAAGAGGCAGGCCTGATTGCAATCCGTGGTGGTAACACCAAATCTAAACGGGTGCCACGGTTGCATGCTTGACGGTTGTCAGAAGGTTCACCCAGTGAGCAGTAAAAGTTATGTACCTTCCCTGCCCCTGTTTGCTAGACCACTTGTCTGTGGTCAGATGTATCTTGGCACTGACATTGTGTGCCAGAGATACATTCACTTGCTGCTGAACATGGCCATATAGCTCTGGGATGCCCTTTCTGGGAGAAATACTTCCTTCCGGGGACCTTCCATTGCGGTGTTACAATGGTCACAAATTTTCTAAAGGCCTCTGAGTCCACCAGTTTATATGGCAGTAGTTGGCGGGCTAGCAGTTCTGATAAGCCAGCGGTCAGCTGTTGGGCAAGGCGTCATCATCTTTTTTTGCTCGAACATTTGGGGCCACGGAAGCCTGCCTTGTGCCAGATGAACCCGACGATGGTACGGTGGAAGGTGTAGTGGAGGATAACTGGGAGGAGAGAGGAGAAGGAGATGAGGCAGGACGGTGAGCGCCGGGAGTGTGGCTTTGTGGGTTCTGACGGTGTTGCTCCCACTGGGCTCAGTGATGGGAGGCCATGTGCCTTCTTAAGGCAGTCGTCTCTACGTGAGTGTTGGGCTTAACGCGACTTATGTGCAGGCTGCAGGCTGCAGATGGCAACACTATTGTCAGCAGTGGACACATAAAAAAAAAGCCAACAAGAGCCATATGCCGGCATCCTGAGAGCGGCAGATATGACCGTGCATGGTGGATGTTTCGTTCCAGATATATTAGCAGTCTGCTTTTTGCCTCCTGTGCATTGTAAGTTATGCCTGCTTCTCCTACTTCTCCTCCCTATCTGCTGCTCCGTCTCTCCCTCTGAACTCCCCTCCTCTTCCTCTCTTGTGGGCACCCACGTGACGTCCATCGACACATCATCATCAGATTCGTCACCTTCATCACCACTGACATTGGAGATCTCGGAGTATGCAGCAACAGCGGGGACCACCCTCCTTGGGCTGATCTAGGTATTGTCGTCAGACTGCTGGGTGGCGACCATTGATACCTCCTCTTCCTGATCCGATGCCAAGAATGGCTGGGCATCGGTAAAGTCTTGGAATGTATGGGGAAATAATTCCTCTGACTCGAGCGGAGGGGATATGGTGGTGGTGGTGGTGGTGTATTTGGGGGTGAACACAGCAGAGAGTAAAGAGGGCGCAGATAAAGAGGATGAGGAGGGTGCAGAAGCGGAAGGCTGAGTGAGCCACTCAACCAAGTCTGGTGCGTCCTTTGACGTAACCGCATGCACCTTCTGCAACTTCCCACTTAGGCTCCGGCCTGGTGCACCTGCCCGACCCCTACCACCCCTGCGGAATGGCCTGCCTCTTCCTCTGCCTGTCATTTTCAAAATGACCCTGTGACAAAAGTCCCTATAGAAGAGCAGTATTTGTGGTGGAAGTAGGTATATCATACCCCTGCCTCAATCAGTTTTTTTGGGGGGCAACTGGTAAATTACACCAGTAGAAATTATTGGTTCCAATAGTGTTTGTCACTCTGTGTAGCTGCAGTAACGCAGCAAAACCGCTGACAAATGCTGCACTACCTAAATGCACTATATAGAAAGTATATTATTGGTATATAACACCCCTGCTTCAATCAGTTTTTTTGGGGGGGCAACTGGTAAATCACACCAGTAGAAATTATTTCTTCAAATAGTGTTTGTCAATCTGTGTAGCTGCGGTAACGCAGCAAAACCGCAGACAAATGCTGCGCTACCTAAATGCACTATATAGAACCTATATTATTTGTATATATGACCCCTGCTTCAATCCTTTTTTTGGGGGGGCAACTGGTAAATTACACCAGTAGAAATTATTTCTTCAAATAGTGTTTGTCCCTCTGTATAGCTGCAGTATCGCAGCAGAACTGCACACAACTGCAGCACAATACAAATGTACTATAATATACTTTCTATGTTAGAAAGTATATTATAAGTATATTACACCCCTCAGTAAGTCACACCTATCGATAGCACACCTATACCAGTCCTTGAAAGGACTTTTGTGGCCCTATTAGCTAGTGTTTGGTGTTCCTAACAGCCTATCCCTCCTCCACACAGCAACCTCTCCCTACACTGGCAAAAGACTGAATAAAAAATGGCGGCCAGATCAGGTCTATTTATAAGGTAGGTGGTATGTACATGTGCTGAAACATCTCAATTGGCTGTCCTGTCCCACCTGATGGATATGTCATGGGTTAAAGTTCTTCACAATGTAAAAGAATATGGCGGGTGTGAATATCGCCATATGTTCGCATGTTCGGCAAACAGCGAACAAGCAAAGTTCACCACAAAAAGACGACCGCCGGGCGAACCGCAAGGCCATCTTTACTTACAAACTCACTCCTAGTGTATTCACTGCAGAGGCTGTGCATGTTTTTTTTCCAAAGAGAACCTACCCATCAATCTGAGTGACATTAACACAGGATTTAAGGAGCTCAATAAAACCTACAAACAGTATGTCAGGTCCCTATGGGAAATTGCAAGTCTTGAAACATACCGTATGTTCAACAGGGTCTGGTATACAGAGGAATAAGAATAAACATTGTCCCTAATTCACATCAGGAAGATGCAGAATTTTTAAATTCTAAAAGGATGGCAAAAGCTATTGACTGAAAATTCATTACAGATGCTACAATACCTTCTGGATTATGAAAAAGGTGTATTCAGCAGGGTCAGCACACGGCTAGAACAAGAGATAGCGCAAATACAGTTTTTCAAAATATCACCTGACTTTTCTACATTTGAGCATTTGAGTACTTTGATACTGGCCAGGTGTACACTGTTAGAAACAATAACTTTCTATCTATCAAAAGAGAACCAACTACGGCAATTCCCAAATATCAAATACTGACATTTCTAATTCAGACATTTCAGGCCCAGAAGATTTATCATTCAGGCCAAATCCCAATAAACAGTTAGGGACCAAACATGAAAATAAATATAGGACACCCTTTCCTCAAAGAAAAGCTCCCGCACCCCAAATATCTTCCCAAGAACTGACAATTCAGTATGGGACAATCTGCCAAGGAGTGCAGAAATAGATGTTACGGGACAATGAGCAGTGGCAAAAATGTCCCCCCCCCCCCCCATTCACCAACACCTTAATAGGGGCAACATCAGCTGCATTATCCTTTACCTCTGCCTCTACACCTGCTGCTTTTGGTTTCAATATAATTCCTACCACCAGCACAGCGACAGCAACACCTTCTTTTTTAGCCCAGGGTGTACAATTGAGGGACAGAGACAAATGGGCCTACAGTGCCAGGACTTGACCAGAACAGATAGCCTACAGATCATCCAGATCATCAATCTCTCTAGATTTCACTTGGAGGACAGGCATTTTAAGTTACTTAGAAGAGGCTTCTCCTTCACTCCAACACCAAATTTTGAATGCTTCACCTGGGTAAAGGATGTTAATCTTTACGCCAGAAAATTGGCGTTGCATAAAATATATAAACAACAAGAGAGAGACTGCCGAGTCCTAAAAGCAAAAGAAAAAGCAGCCTTGGAGATCCTAGAGTCCCTTGACTGCAACAATCAAACTGACACTGAGTGTATCGAGCCCCCTCTGTCGTCACTTAAACCACGGTCCAAATTTACCCCTTCTTTTTCCTAGTTCGGAAATATCGAGACATTTGTCAGTCTGGTAACTAGAGATCTAAAATTTATTAAAACACCGAGATCTCTTGTTAATAACAATAAGGATCCAGACAAAATTTTAGCACTGTCAGAACTAAAGGATAATTCTGCGCTGGTGTTGAAACCATCAGATAAAGGCGATAATATTGTCATCATGGATAGACACATTTATGAGGATATGGTAATGGGCCTGTTGAGGGATATATGGATGTATAATAAAGCACCAAATAACAAAAATTTGGATACCAATAACTAATGAATAGTGATGAGCGGCAGGTGCCATATTCGATTTCGACGAAATTCGCGAATATTCGATAGAATATTCGTTTTATATTCGTCGAAATCGAATATTCGTCATTATTCTTGTTATCGCGATTAATATGCGATTTAAATAACCGAATTTCGATTTTAACTTAAAGGCTACTCTCCTATTGAAATCGCAATTCGATTTTTTCAAGTTATAATAATCGAATTTCGATTTTAACTTAGCACTGCTATATGCCATATTAGGCTAACTAATATGGCATATAGCAGTGCTAAGTTAAAATCGAAATTCGATTATTATAACTTGAAAAAATCGAATTGCGATTTCAACGTAATTCTCAAATCCGACAGTACATTCTAGTATATGGAGTCGTTCCCATGGTGATGGGGACGCTCCATAAGCATGGAATATGGCTTCAATGGCTTGGTAGAATTAGCGAATTGACGAATATATTCGTTATATTCCACAAAACGAATATAACGAATGTATTCGTCATATTCCACAAAACGAAGATAACGAATGTATTCGTCATATTCCACAAAACGAAGATAACGAAGTATTCTGCATCTTCATTTTAGCTACCTATTCATCAATTTCGCTAATTCTAGCAATGATATAGGAAAGTTGACTATAGAGACAGCTAAGTATAATTCGCTATGCGATTATATGACTGCTTTTTTTTATAAATAGTATAATTATAATAATTATCAGGTATTATAATTATTCTATTTATTTTTAAAAAAAGCAGTAATATAATCGCATAGCGAATTAAACTTAGCTGTCTCTATAGTCAACTTTCCTATATCATTGCTAGAATTAGCGAAATTGATGAATAGGTAGCTAAAATGAAGATGCAGAATACTTCGTTATCTTCGTTTTGTGGAATATGACGAATACATTCGTTATATTCGTTTTGTGGAATATAACGAATATATTCGTCAATTCGCTAATTCTACCAAGCCATTGAAGCCATATTCCATGCTTATGGAGCGTCCCCATCACCATGGGAACGACTCCATATACTAGAATGTACTGTCGGATTTGAGAATTACTTTGAAATCGCAATTCGATTTTTTCAAGTTATAATAATCGAATTTCGATTTTAACTTAGCACTGCTATATGCCATATTAGTTAGCCTAATATGGCATATAGCAGTGCTAAGTTAAAATCGAAATTCGATTATTATAACTTGAAAAAATCGAATTGCGATTTCAACGTAATTCTCAAATCCGACAGTACATTCTAGTATATGGAGATGTTCCCATGGTGATGGGGACGCTCCATGAGCATGGAAGTCGGCAGAAGCGGCAACGGGCACTGACTGGAGCAGCCAGGAAGCCAGGAATCCAAAGGACAGGTAAGAACAACTTTAGGGAAGTGGGAAAGAAAAAAATATAACAATAAAAAAAAAAAAAAAAAAAAGAATATTCGAAATATCGAATTTATATCACCATATTCGAAATATTCGCGAATTAGCGAAGTGCCGATATTCGCGAAAAAAATTCGATATTCGAATATTCGCGCTCAACACTACTAATGAACAGAGGTATTAATTACTAAATCACCAAAAACGATACCAAGTAAACACAAACCTCCGTATAGAGATAATAATTTGTATTTATTCAATATGACAAAAATACATAGAATGATGGTCAGTAAAATTAGCAGCAAATAGAACCCCCCCCCCCCCCCCCCCAAAAGAGAGGACAAAGAGGAAGCCAGAGAGTCAGCAGCAAAAAACAAAATAAGGAAAATTACCTGCCACTGCCAGCACAGTGAGCATATCAAGGTAAAAAAGACTTTTGAAAGTTAATTGCTGGAAAGGCAGGAGCAAAAGATAAGAAACAGAAAATTTGCTGTACTACCGTGTGTGGCACATCGACCCTGCAGCCTCCCCCACCCAACGCCGTTTCGCCTAACAGCCTGGGTTCTATTTTCTGCTAATTTTACTGACCATCATTCTATGTATTTTTGTCATATTGAATAAAGTAATTTTATTATTTCTATACGGAGGTTTGTGTTTACTTGGTATCGGTTATGGATATACAGACTTATAAGAAATTAGACTTCAATCCCACAGTGCAGTTCCTGGAGGAACTCAGGGTCATCTTGACAGCGGCTAAGAAGGACAATTTTATCTCAAGAGATGAATATAAAAACCTTTTTAATTCTCGACCAACTATTGCGACCATCTATGCGATCCCCAAGGTCCATAAGCAGAGACAACCCATTTCTGGGAGACAAATAGTTTTAGGCAATAATAGTCTAACAGAAAATATCGGTCAATATGTGGATGAGTTTATTTCATCATTTGTTCCCTCTTTACAGTCGTATATTAAGAACACAAAGGATGTGGTCACCAGATTACAGGAGATTCAGGTCACAGAACATATCCAGCTTAGATATTGAGGCACTGTACACCAATATCAAACATGAATTGGGCATCAAGGCGGTAGCTTCTTTTTTTATTCACTAAGGGCACGCAATTTCACGATCACAATGAGCTGGTGCTTACACTTCTATGTTTTCTTCTCACACACAATTATTTTCTATTTAATGGGCACTTTTATTTACAGTTAAATTATTATTATTATTTATTATTTAAGCACCATTCATTCCATAGCGCTGTACATATGATAAGCGGTGCACATACATAACACAGACAATTGTACTAATCATAAACAAGATGAGTTACAAACTGGTACAGAAGGAGAGAGGGCCCTGCCCGTGAGGGCTTACAATCTACATGGTATGGGAGAAGGACACAGTAGGTGCGGGTTAAGTTGGTCATGGCGGTATAGAGGCAGCAGGGTCATTGGTTGTAGGCTTGTCTGAAGAGGTGGGTTTTCAGGTTTCTTTTGAAGGATTCCACTGTAGATGAGAGTCTGATATGTTGGGGTAGCGAGTTCCAGAGTATGGGGGATGCACGGGAGAAATCTTGGAGTCGATTGTGGGAAGAGGCGATAAGAGGAGAGGAGAGAAGGAGGTCTTGTGAGGATCGGAGAGTGCGTGTGGGGCTGTATCGGGAAAGTAGCTCAGAGATGTAGGGAGGGGACAGGTTATGGACGGCCTTGTATGCGTTTGTCAGTACTTTGAAGTGGATTCGTTGGGCAATGGGGAGCCAGTGAAGGGATTGGCAGAGGGGAGAGGCAGAGGAGTAATAAGGTGAGAGGTGGATTAGTCGGGCAGCAGAGTTGAGGATAGATTGGAGGGGTGCGAGAGTGCTAGATGGAAGGCCACAAAGGAGAATGTTGCAGTAGTCTAGGCGGGAGATAATGAGGGCATTTACAAGCATTTTCTCAGATTCGAAGTTAAGGAAAGCACAGATGCGGGAGATGTTTTTGAGTTGGAGGCGGCAGGTGGTGGAAAGGGCTTGGATGTGCGGTCGGAAGGAAAGGGCAGAATCTAAGGTCACTCCAAGGCAGCGGGCTTTGTTGACTGGGGATAATGTGCAGCCATTGATCGTGATAGATAGGTCTGTTGGGGGGGTTGAACAAGATGGGGGAAAGATTATGAATTCTGTCTTATCCATGTTAAGTTTAGGAAAGCGAGAGGCGAAGAAGGATGATATAGAAGATAGACATTGTGGGATTCTTGATAGTAAGGTGGAAATGGTACAGCAATGGGTAGTAAGTGTGCACAGAATTATGCAAATCTTTGTTTAGGGTGGTGGGAGAACACTATGGCTTTCACTGATCAATTTGAACAATACGCCAAGCACATTTTATTTTGGGGACATTATATCGATATCGTGCTGATATAGGTATGAGATTTACCTCTGAGATACATCAGCATACCCTGACTTTTCTTGATCTAAGAATCTCCATGGACTCTGGTGGCCACATCAATACATTGGCAGAGTTATCATCCCCTTCCACTGAGAAGGGGAATACCTACTGGACAATATATACGGGCACGCCAAAACTGTTCGGATGACTCTGGGTTCCTCCAGGAATGTGATACCCTGTTCCATTGGTTTCATCAAAGAGGCTATCCAAAAGATATATTACATAAAGCCTATCATAGGGCTAAGAGTACTAACCGTGCTGACTTGTTATGTGACAAGAAACAAACTGATACCTCCTCCACTATAAGGTGTATTGGCACTTTTGATGTACAACATCGTAGGGTTTTTCAAATTTTGCAAAAACATTCGAATAATATATCTGGTATGTCCCTGTCCATGTTGTGGGACTATTTGGGCTCTTCTAGTAAGTATTTGGTGGCTGCAAATATGACCTGAAGGTATTCCAGGTTCGCCTGCCTTTAAAGTGAATGGGGCCCGCTGCGAACTTGCGGTTCGCGAACTGTTCCAGCCGATGTTCATCCATCACTATTTGTGATATAAGAAGCCAGCCATTAGCCAGCATACAATCTGCACTTATATTATGGGTCCTGGCGAGAATGGGCGCTGTCTATCCAAAAAATACATTACACAAAGCCTATCATAGGGATAAGAGTACTAACCATGCTGACTTGTTATGTGACGTCCTCCACTATAAGGTATATTGGCACTTTTGATGTACAACATCGTAGGGTTTTTCAAATTTAGCAAAAACATTGGCATATATTACGAGCTGATAATGATTTCAGTGAGGTACTCTCATCTAAACCTGCCATTACTTACCGGAGAGGAAAAAAACCTCAAAGATCACTTGGCGCACAGCTTCTACAGTAAAGAACCCTCTAGAACAACGTGGTTGAGATCCAACATAGTGGGCAGCTACCCCTGTGGTAGATGTAGTTTTTGCCCATATATCCGAAAGTTAAAAACTATTACTAACCCCATTGATGATAAAAAAAATATGAAATCAGACAATTTATCAACTGTCAAACAATGGGCATTATTTATGTTGCGCAGTGCCCATGTTCAAAATTATATGTGGGCAAAACATCACAGGAATTCTGACGACGGATCTGCCAACACATTAGTAGTGCTAACACCAAATCACTTGTATCTAGACATGTCAAAACCGTTCACAATGGTGACCCGAAATGTCTTAAATTTTGGGGCCTATGTAAAAAGACCCTAGGAGCACGAAAAGGTGATCTGGACAAGGTCCTCCTCCAAGAGGAGACGAGGTGGATTTATCGCCTCGATAGCCTCAGTCAAAAAGGCCTCAATGAAGGCTTTACTTTTTCATCCTTTTTATAAATTGTTAATCTGCACAATTAAAAGGATAACTGTCACACTTAGACCCTAATTTCAATTTTCATATATGTAGTTACTAATAACATCATATTCCAGAATCAGTTACTATTAGACTGACTTACCCCATATTTAATAAGATTCAGCCCTTAGCAACCAGTCTGCATAAAACTGCAATTTCACTATTCAGTTAAGATGGCCGCCACTGCCCTCCCCCTGAAGCAAATCCCGCCTGCCCTCACTAGCCAGTAACAATAGCCCCCCAAAAGTGTCAGCCCTCCCCCCTAAAGGGTTAATCTCCTGCAGCACAAAGGGGTCCTCTTACCACATGTTGCTTTCATTTATACACTGAGCAGATGGCAGATCTCCCTTCCCTGCTCTGCGCTGCTCCAACTCTGCATTCTCCAGCTCTGCTGAGTAAGGGAGCGTCTGCCAAGCGCAGGGACAGGGAGAAGTGCACACAGCCCAGGCACTGTTATCAGCTGCTGGGGAGGACCTGGCTTTAATCATTTACTTACAGTCCCTGGCTGTCAGTAATCTGACCCTGCATGCTGCGTGCTTCTACGTCTTCCGTCCTTCAACACATAGACGGACCATGCCTAGAAACCCTATTTTAAGCACAGGTAAAAGTAGGCAGTACAGGGAACCAAAGTGTGGAATTAAGGGGTAATTGAATACACAGTGAAAAGTTGAAATAGGGCCACCAAGGAGATGCTCCGATGCTCATGTCAGGGGGGCTGCCGGGGAGAAAATAAGGGTATGTCCGGGTTCAGCTCTGAACCCGGACAACCCCTTTAACCTTCACCTGTATAATTGTTTCATGTTGTGAGCAGTTTGGACAATGGTGGCAATGAATACGAATGGCAAAGTTTTCTTTAATCACTTTCATTGACATTGTCTTTAGTGATTGTGTTGTCGCACAGTAGGGGTACCTCCTCCCCTGCTTTTCAGATCATGGTTGAAATCATGTCCCCACCTACTTTTTTGGCAACTGTATTAAGTCACTTGTTACTCCTTGACATGGAATTCCATGTGTTTTCAGCCCACATAGAACTATGGGCTGTAAGTAGGCAAGGTAATATTCATATTTAGATATTTTTCAGCTATCAGAAATAAATTATAATCATTATTTATTTCACTAGTAATCATGGTACCTGAATTTGTACAGTATTTTTAGGAGTCTCAACAGCTAAGACGCTATGCCTGGCATTTCTAAGTGGACGTTTATTTGCATTAAGAGGCGACACATGCAGATTGAGACTAAGTGCAGGTGCAGGCGCAGTATAGTTCAGGCGCCTGCTCTCGGCTTCTAAGTTTACACGCAGGCGCATTGGATCCAAGCAATGTCTGCAGAGAGTAAGTCCTCTGTGCGCAGCGGATCACTATGACACTCCTCACTGAGGATGACGATGTGGAGCGTCATTGGTATGTCATGGATTATCATTGATATCCAAAGGTAAGTAAGAATAAAATAAAATTTTCCAGCCTGTTTTGTTTCCTCTGGATTCAAAGGGTTTATCTTTTTATTTATTTATTTTATTACATATATAGACTTCCACCAATCAATTATCGATTTTATCTTCTGGTTTTTCAAACAAGACTAAGTACATGAATTATAACTTATTCTGGGTAAAATGTTCCTGTTTGGACGTGCTGTATCACTCTAAATTTGAAAAATCCCAATAGATAGATAAATAAATAAAACCTTTTTTCCCCTATAAACCCTGAAAGAGTTAAAGATATTCTTCAGTATACTCCTGCCATTTCTGTCCACATGTCCTCTACAATGTGTGTGATATACTGTATATTTTTATATCCTTTTCCAATCGAACTATTTAGCAATAATCATGTCTTCTTTTGTACCCGTTCATTTATCTAATCGTGTCAGGTACTACCATATCATGTTATCGTCCCTTCTGTTTTTCCCTATTGAAACATATTTCCTCATACCCACTACCATTGTAATCATCTACCAGCAATCATGTGTATACTGTATATGTATGAAGGCCGATTTATTGGCCTGTATTTGTAGGAGGGGCGTCAGCAGCACTCTTTTACCAGGCAGGAAGCTCCCTTGGGTGTGACGACGGTGCTGTGTGTATGCTTGGAGTATCCTGAGTCTGCTGGAGAGGCACGTGAGTTCCAGGTCAGCAGGTTCCGATCCAGCTCGGCGGTTAGAAACTGTAACTGAGGTCGTTCCGGTCCAGGGTGAGTGTTCACTGCACGCTCGTGCAGCACCATCTAGTTTACAGTCCGGTCGGCGGTGTGTCAGTATTCTTAAGTGAGGAGGAGCTGGACACCGCACCGGAACGATCTGCCTGGTAGCCCACATCATGGCTCCCGCGCCGGAGTATGGCTAGGGTGCAGGAGTCAGCAAGACTCTGTTTCGGTTTTCATGCAAGTCCTCATGTCTTGCACGGGCCACCGTGCTTTACGTGGAGGGGGGGCAGTACACGGGCTATTACTGTGTTTGTTTAACGTGAACAGGTTCTCAGTCACACAAGGCTTGCCCGGTTAGTCATTGCACGGCCGGGGCACTACACGCGGGGGACACATGGTGAATACCAGTACATTATAATCTGAGTATAGCTGCTCGCTCTATATCATCCTACAGGTGCATGCAATTCAGTTTAGTGGTTACATGTGTAGTCGCACGGTTGCATGCCCTGGTTGCCAGCGTGGTCCAGATACAGATATATATGTGACTCACCAGCTGCACATTTGTGTTGCGCAGCATGTACCCAGGTTTCACCAAGGACACGCCAATATGGTCCATGCTGACATTTTCTGGGGGGTACATTTTTCACTTGCCGTGCCTTTTTTACAGCATACCTTAGTGTAGCAGCATGTTCTATGTCGTTACTTATACCCAATATTAATACGTACAACCTCTGGTCAGTGTCAGCGTTCTACCAGAGCCAGGGTCATCATAGCACGTCTTTTCTCCTTTTCAGGTCACGTCACAGCTCTCCGTTCTTAGTTGGTATTGTCATTCACATCTTTGCCTCAGGTGGAATAAAAATAAAAAAAGGGGGGGGGGACTTTTTTAGCATACAACGACTTCCCTTATGGACGGTTTTCCCATTAGGTTACGGGCTTCGCAACTTGACGTTTCTTTAAAGGTTGTTATAGGTTCTGAATAATTGGTAAGTCACATTTTCATCAGTTTGCCGTATCACGACATTAGACCTGACGCGTCACTCATTGTTTTTTTATGTCTTGTCTAGTAGAGGCAGTCACTTGGGTACATAATTTACGTTTATTACCAGTGGGCAACTTGTCAATTCAACTACGGGGTGTCACAGGTTTGTTTCACATGTGCCCGGGGTTATAGATATAAAAAAATAAAAAAATAAAGAGGAAAAGGGTAAGTCACATTTTGTCGCAACATGTCGTCACATTTGTCAGTGTTAATACATGTCTTACATCAGCCTAGTTTCATTTTGAGTCAGTAGGTGCCCGCTGTAGTCTGTTTGAGTCGTCACGTGGCATCTGCCTCTGCCTTACTGTCGGTTAGTTGTTCTCTTGGTGGCAGGTTGCACAGGTTTGGTAATTCCCTTCACTCATGCATACTAGCGTTGTTCAAATGTCTGTTTACCAACAGCAGTTGCAACATGTCACATACATCTGACATAGTGGAAGCTTCCGTGAATGAGAACACTACCAGGATGTCGGAGCATGGCAGTATCCCGTCGCTTCGAAGCTGGACCATTCCTAAGCTCACTTCGGAGTTGTTGAGGAGGGGTATCCCTTTTTGGCTACCGCAAGGAAAGCAGAGCTGTACCGCTTACTAGCGACGGAGTTGGGTGAGGGGGCAAAAATGCCTGGGAAGGGAAGGCAAACTGGCACGGCAAAGTAGATCAATACATAATTGTATAAAATACTAACAATAGGGCATATAAAATCTTTCAGTTAGACCGCATATATGATATTATAAACAAGTAAAGTGCAAGTGCATAGCCCAAATATAGCAACATCACATGGTAACAGTTAATAAAACAAGCAGACACCAAGCTACCCACCTTCCCAGTTCCCCCTCACTTACCATACGCGTATCGCCACCAGGCTTTGTCAGGGGAAGTACATATTTGTAACAGTCAACCTGTCAGCATTTTCAGTTGACAGGCGGATGCGCTTATCAGTTATTATGCCCCCAGCAGCACTAAATACTTGCTCTGACAAAACGTTGGCAGCAGGGCAGGCCATCACCTCCAAGGTGTAGAGCGCTAGTTCGTGGCAAGTGTCCAGCTTGGACACCCTATAGTTGTAAGACACAGAGGGATCACTGAGGATGCTGACACGGTCTGCTGCGTACTTCTTCACCATCTTCCAAAAATTTTCCCTCCTTGTGACACTAGGCCGCGCATCAGGGTGAGGGTGCTGGCGGGGGTGTCATGAAACTGTCCCAGGCCTTGAAGAGTGTTGCCCTGTCTCTGTTGGAACTGCTTTGTGTTCCCCTGGTCTCCCCTTCTTGGCTGCCCATGGAACAACGTACTGTACTCTGCTGCCAGCGTTGTCAGCTGGAAGTTTTTGGAACAATATTTCCCCAAGGACTTTCCGGTATTGCACCATTTTGCTAGTCCTTTCCACCACAGGAATGAGAGATGAGAACAACCAGTAATCGGTGTTGGCCAAAATGCGTATAACGCAAGGGTCACGGGAAAGGCAGCATAACATAAAGTCAGCCATGTGTGCCAGAGTCCCAACAGACAAGACTTTGCTGTCCTCATCAGGAAAATGACTCTCGATTTTCTCATCCTCTTCCTCCTCTTCTGCCCATCCACACAGATGGAATAAACCTGCTATGGGTACTAACCTCTGTAGCAGAGGAAACTGTCTCCTCCTCATCATCATCAACCAATTTGCGCTGAGAAGACGAAATGAGGGTGGTCTGGCTATCACCCTGTGTAATGTCTTCCTCCATTTCCACCCCTTCCACATGCAAAGCGTCCGCATTCCTTGTGAGCAGCGAGCGTTTCAGTAGAAACAGAAGTGGGATGGTTACGCTGATAATAGCAGCATCGCCGCTCACCATCTGTGTTGATTCCTCAAAGTTGCATAAAACCTCACAGAGGTCAGACATCCGTGCCCACTCATCGCTTTAGAAGAGAGGAAGCTGACTGGAAAGGCGACGACCATGTTGCAGCTGGTATTCCACTCCTGCCCTCTGTTGCTCACAAAGCTTGGCCAACGCGTGGAACGTTGGGTTACAGCGCATGCTTACGTCGCACAACAGGTTTCAAATGACAATTCTTTTATTGTCCGCACTTTCCTCAAAAAAGCTCCAGACTGCGGAACACCTACCCCTTGGCAAGGGAGATTGCCGCAAGGGGGTGCCTCAGTGAACAGTTGCGGGCCTGTTGTGTCCTATCTTCTTCCTTTTGCCACCCCACTGCCTCTTCCAGCCTGTTACGGTGCTGCGGATCCCTCCCCCTCTGCACCGCTGTCCTCTCTCGGCTTGCCATCTTCCCAGGTTGGGTCAGTGATTTCATCGTCCACCACCTCCTCTTCCTCTTCGTCACTTTGGTCATCCTCCTGACTTGAACTAACAAGAACCTCACTTATTGACAACTGTGTCTCATCCCCAGCATCAACCTCTTGAGACACTAATTGCCATTTTCTTATTGGCAACTGTGTCTCATCATCATCATCATCCACCTTGTGAAACACTAATTGCCATTCCCCACCGTCATCTTCTTCTGACTGTGGATGCTCAAAAGTTTGGGAATCAGCGCACAAGATCTCCTCATGTCCCTCTTCAAGCGGGCTTGGCGAGAGGCCCAAATCAAGGAATGCCGCTGAAAAGAGCTCCTCGGAATATCCGAGTGTGCCAAGACTCTCCATGGTGAGAGGAAGGAGGAACAGAGTGAGGATTCTGTTGACCAGACTCTTGGCTACGGAGACTGGACTTTGTGGAAGACAGGGTGTTGCTTAACCGACTGGAAGCATTATCTGCTGCAATCCAACCGACCACCTCGTCGTTTTAACTTCGAGAGTGTTGTCCTGCGCCACTCTGAAAACTGGGGCATGAAGCTAGGTATTGTGAATGAGTGTGTTTCTTGTGCTCTGGCAGCAGGCACAGTTTCACCGCGCCCAGGGCCACGGCCTCTGCGTACCCCATCAACAGCACAGCCACTTCCCTGCCCCTTACTGCTCGCCTTCAGCATATTAAATGGTATATATGCTTGCAAGTATGTCACACGTACAGTAGAGCAGGTTTTGTAAGTGCATGCGCAAATAAATTGCAGTGAATGTCACAGCTATTTGGGATACGGAAACATTACACATGAGATGTAGCGCAGGTAATGTCACTGCTGGCATCAGCGGCTAATAAAAAATGACAGGGAATGTCACAGCTATTTGGGATGTGCAAACGTTTATCAGGAGATGTACACAGGTAATGTCGTTGCTGTCACCAGCGGCTAAGAAAAAATTACAGTGAATGTCACAGCTATTTGGGATGCGCAAACGTTATACAGGAGATGTAGAGCAGTTAATGTCGCTGCTGTCACCAGCGGCTAACGTTATACAGGAGATGTAGCGCAGGTACTGTCGTTGCTGTCACCAGCGGCTAACGTTATACAGGAGATGCAGCGCAGGTAATGTCACTGCTGTCACCAGCGGCTAACGTTATACAGGAGATGTAGTGCAGGCAATGTCGTTGCTGTCACCAGCGGCTAACGTTATACAGGAGATGTAGCGCAGGTAATGTCACTGCTGTCACCAGCGGCTAACGTTATACAGGAGATGTAGAGCAGTTAATGTCGCTGCTGTCACCAGCGGCTAACGTTATACAGGAGATGTAGCGCAGGTACTGTCGTTGCTGTCACCAGCGGCGAACGTTATACAGGAGATGCAGCGCAGGTAATGTCACTGCTGTCACCAGCGGCTAACGTTATACAGGAGATGTAGTGCAGGCAATGTCGTTGCTGTCACCAGCGGCTAACGTTATACAGGAGATGTAGCGCAGGTAATGTCACTGCTGTCACCAGCGGCTAACGTTATACAGGAGATGTAGCGCAGGTAATGTCGCTGCTGTCACCAGCAGCCAAACAATTGACACACAATTTAGTGCACGTTGCGCTAATATATTTTGCAGCCAGATAAAACAATAGTCCTTAAAAGAACTGTTGGGTCTCTGACACCTTTCAACACTCAAAAAAAAAACACACTTCCTCTCCCTACACTATCTGTCCCTTCTGCTTCAGCTCGCCCTGACTAAGTCTGAACTATATAGCACCCGATGACGCGTTCCGGCCAGCCAATCACTGTAATGCAAGTAACCAACATGGCTACGGCATTACAAGGCGTGGCAGTACTTCCGTGCACCTTTATTGGCTTCGAAGCAGCCAACAAACGTGTGGGGAGGATACTCGAGCATCACGCTCGAGCACATGCGGTGTTCAGCCGAACACCGCGATGTGCCGAGTATCGCGATGCTCGAGTGAAAAAAGTGTTCGGCCGAGCATGCTCACCCAACACTAATGACTACGTAATTCCAAATATACGCAGAGCGAAAAAACGCCCGGTACATACGCTGTTCTCGAGCAATTACGTATTTT
This sequence comes from Bufo gargarizans, assembly GCF_014858855.1. Lineage (NCBI taxonomy): Eukaryota > Metazoa > Chordata > Amphibia > Anura > Bufonidae > Bufo > Bufo gargarizans. The sequence continues at coordinate 71,535,737 of NC_058085.1, read as the reverse complement.
AAACCAAAACTGGACTGAGAACAGCTTAGTTTGAACAAGTACAAAAAACTTTTATTGAACTTACAATAATAAAAATTGTTACATATCCATACATATAAATGAGCAGCACAATGCCACACATGGTTTATGTTATATTGGTCTGTTGTAAAACAAATGACAAAAGATAATCCCAAACCGTGCAGAGTATATTCTTACACGGCTAACAGTCAATACAATGTAAAGTGCATAGTGCAAATTGTAAACACTGACTAAGGGAAATACAAAAATCAATACAGACCAAGTCCTCCTGGATCCAGGAGGACTTGGTCTGTATTGATTTTTGTATTTCCCTTAGTCAGTGTTTACAATTTGCACTATGCACTTTACATTGTATTGACTGTTAGCCGTGTAAGAATATACTCTGCACGGTTTGGGATTATCTTTTGTCATTTGTTTTACAACAGACCAATATAACGTTATCCTGTATGGCATTGTGCTGCTCGTTTATATGTATGGATATGTAACAATTTTTATCATTGTAAGTTCAATAAAAGTTTTTTGTACTTGTTCAAACTAAGCTGTTCTGAGTCCAGTTTTGGTTTAAAACTAATGACTACGTAAAGCACTGTGTTTAGACGTATTTTTTTTTACATATCTCCTGACCCATGTTAAGACGTTGTATAAACACCTTTAGAGTGTTCTTCTCTTGAGTAGACATAAACCCATAAGCCTACTGCAAACTGTGGAGTCCTTTCATTTGATATGTTTCCATTGATACTGTAAGGGGATCCCGGATCAGCAGACAGCCAAAGGTTGAACATTGTACACAAGCAGAGTTACTGTAACTACATTACCAAGTAAACATCTTAATGGAAGGTTTAAGTAACTTGCAAATATCAACACAATAGGTTAACTACACGGACGAAATCCACAGCAATACTTAGCAGTGTTAAAGATGTTCATATGACATAGACCATCATCGGTAAATGTCAGGCAAGTTGTTTACACCTCTGAAAATATCTAAAGCACGTAGTGACGTATAATTCACTTTAACAGTGTTTAGATGCCGTGTTCATACATGATCATGGCATCTGACAGCAATAATACAGTGTAAAATAAAAAATTAAAATAATATACTCATACGTCACAATGGCTGGCGTGGGGATGTCATACGTCACCGCGCACAGGATTTTGTGCAACATTTTCAATCAAGATGGCGGATGCCAGCTTTTTGTGGATGAGGTTAGTATGAATTTTTTTTTGCTTTTTACACAATTTTAGGTAAAATAAATTTGTCACCACGAAGCATGAGGAAATTTGGCTTCGCAGCGAAGTGAGTGTTTCCTGAAATTCGGATCTACCGTAATTCCTTTGTTCAATTCACTCAACATTAACTCCCAGCATGCCTTGACAACCGTCAGACTTACGGAAAAGATTTTTTTTGGCCCAGAGTGGAGGATGGTAGAAAGAAACATTCCGACACAGTAGTAGCCCAAAGGGCTTGTCCAAGTTTTTTCTTAATTTTACCAGAAGTGATATGGAAGGCGGTGTCTGGTATAATAATAAAAAGATTTACCTTCCCTTTCAGCACCTGGTCGGATCCAGAACAGTCACTCTGTTGTCTTACATGGCTGCAGCCAGTGATGTATTGTTTAGCTGCAGCGGTGACATTCCATACAACACTGCAGCCAATCACTGGCATCAATGGTAGACAACACAAGACAATTGAGGCCAGTGATCGGCGGCAGTGATATAGAGAGAGTCACTGGTTGCAGCCCATTACCTTGGTAAAATAAAAGACTCAGACAACCAATTTAAGATGGTTTTACTGGTCTCAGTAAAAGAAGCTTGGTGGTTACAACAATTTTATGACAGGCAATAGACTTAGTGGTTACAGTCCTATAAGAAGCACACCCTTGGCAGTTGTAGCCTTTCCATAGGGGCACAGACTTAAATCTTAGTGGCAACAGGTACATACTGTATAAGGCCTCATGCACACGATTGTTGTGTGCATCCGTGTCCGTTCCGTAATTTTTCACAGTTTAGTGGAGGTCCCATTCATTTCTATGGAGCTGTGAAAAAAAACTGATAGGCCTCCGTTTTTTCTCCGCGTCCGTGATCTGTGATTCCAGTACATCAAAAAAATATAACCTGTCCTATTCTTGTCAGTGGAAAATGGAGGACGGACCCATTCAAGTCAATAGAGCAAAAATGACCCAGGATATCCCCAGGGCGGGTAAGGAACAATGCCCACCCTTGGTAGCCACAGGGGATACGCCTAAAGTGTAACTCGGTAAAAGCTCCCGAGTGAAACAGCAGAAACAAATGAAAAGAGAGCTCATATTACCAAAGAATATATAAATTTTATTATCATATGTTAAAATAACAAAAAGAGATAAATAAATGCATGGGATGCCGTGAAACAAGGTGATGAGGGCGGAGAAAAAGCAGAGCGCCACCCTGGGAAGAAAGGTACACACGGAATAAACATAGAAAGATCAAAGTACAATCATATCTAACATGGGAAAGAAGAATCCTGGGTACAGTGCCCAACCCATGGAAAGAATATATGAATAGTAAAATACAATATTAGGTAGAGCAAGGTTAACTCCTGCATCCCCACTGGATAAAGTTGCAGAAGTGAGTAGCATGAGGGGCAAAGTGTGAGTAGACACAAATGACCACAAGACCAGCGGGGGGCAGGGTGAACCAGAGCTCACCTGAGAAGACCGTGTGCAAGAAGACCCAGGGTGGCGCTACCCCTGGGTCTTCTTGCACACGGTCTTCTCAGGTGAGCTCTGGTTCACCCTGCCCCCCGCTGGTCTTGTGGTCATTTGTGTCTACTCACACTTTGCCCCTCATGCTACTCACTTCTGCAACTTTATCCAGTGGGGATGCAGGAGTTAACCTTGCTCTACCTAATATTGTATTTTACTATTCATATATTCTTTCCATGGGTTGGGCACTGTACCCAGGATTCTTCTTTCCCATGTTAGATATGATTGTACTTTGATCTTTCTATGTTTATTCCGTGTGTACCTTTCTTCCCAGGGTGGCGCTCTGCTTTTTCTCCGCCCTCATCACCTTGTTTCACGGCATCCCATGCATTTATTTATCTCTTTTTGTTATTTTAACATATGATAATAAAATTTATATATTCTTTGGTAATATGAGCTCTCTTTTCATTTGTTTCTGCCATTCAAGTCAATAGGTCCGTCAAAAAAAAACGATGCACAACTGGTATGTCATCCGTGTCCGCGTTCGTGTCCGTTTTTTTCTACAAGACCTTGGTGCAATAAAATTGCACTTTTCATTAACCCCCCCTGTCATTTTCCCCTGTCAGACAAAAAAAAAGGAAGACACAAGGAAACACAACTGAAGCAAAATCGGACATGGACCACTGAAGCCAAATCACTGACAGTGAAAAAACACTGTCGTGTGCATGAGGCCTAATACGGTTCTCTGTGGTTCTTTGAAGCTACATAGTTAATATGGTTGAAAAGCACATAAGATGGCTGTATCTGCTGTTATCACCACTGCTAACTCTGCATGTGGTGCAGTAGTCTGCACAGTCTCAAATAGGCCGCAGAATTCCTGGTACTCCCAACACACAGTATGACACATAGTATCTGACTCATTTCTCTTGCTCTTATGTATGACAGCATCTGGCTGGTCTCTCATATGGGTCTAAGTCCTCCACTGGCCATGGCTGCTTCCAGGATTCAAGGGCTAGACCGCAACTCTTACCCTCTATGCTCATTCTTCAATTTCTCTGTGATGCTCAGCAACTTCACCTATCTAGACACCATTATGGCTAGTGCTCCTTACCGCTACTACTAACCAGCTATATGCAGAAATATGTTGAGGCTCTCAGAGTTGTGCTTCTCCTGCATCTCACCAAACTCACAACCCTGCACTTGTAGTCATCGTTTCTAGAGAATGAATCTGGTTGACAAACAGTTCACTGACAAAGTTCTGAACTTTACACCACTGAGGAAAGAACTTTGTTCCGAAACGCGTCTGGTGGCGGTTTGTACAGTGTCGGTTCGCAAGAAGATAGTGTGAATGGAAGTTTAGAAGCACTATCACGGTTATAATCTTTCACCAAGTGCCGGCGTCTCTGAGAACCTAGAGCGCATGCGCCAGAGAAGTTCAACTGAGAAAATTACAGCCGGTGTAACGTTACATTACCCTACTTCGTGAGATTTCCCTACCTCCACACTTATTTAGTCCGCTTGCTGTTGTGACCGATTTTAGTTTTGCTGTTAGTCAATAGTTAATATGTGAGTGACATATTGGATTCGGTCCCGTATAATCAATTCAGCCACATATATCGAGACAAATCAGGGTAGTCAATATGCTCATGTGGCACTTGATATATTCATGTGGTACTTAGTGTATTTAAGTAGCACTTGATGTATTCATGTGGTACTCCTGTATATTCATATGGCCGTAATATTTCCCTACTGAGGCTCTCCTGCGCATGCGCAGTGTCCAGTGTGAAGCTGAACTCCACTGAGATTTTCCATAAACTGTCGGTTTGCGCATGCGCAGATCATCAAAACTCAGGAATGCCTCCTCACGTCATTAGCAGTGCGACAGGAAGTCAGGAGGTAGGGAAATCTCACGAAGTAGGGTAATGTAACGCTACACCGGCGTATGTGTAGGTCGAGCGGAGAGCGGCACAACGAGGAGATATGCTGTCAAGTCGCGAGCAAGTAAAACCGAATTGATTCAACATAACAGCGAGTAACACGGACACATTGTCAAACCTGAGGGTGGACAAAACGAAGTGCCGCAGCAATATATTGGGTGCCGCATGAACACACTAGGTGCCATATGAATATACTGAGTACCGCATGAATACATCAAGTGCTGCATAAATTCACTAAGTACCACATGAATATATCAAGTGCCGCATGAGCATATTGACTACCCTGATTTGTCTCGATATATGTGGCTGAATTGATTATACTGGACCGAATCCAATATGTCACTCACATATTAACTATTGACTAAATAAGTGTGCTATTAACACCCTAAGTACTAACCAACAGTATAACTGAAGTCATAACAGTGCAATAAAGTGGTCAAATTCGTTGTTACACTAAAGTGTTAAAGACTATCTAACAACATAAACCGAAGGAAGCTGCTAGATAAAGTCAAATAAATACCACGATGCTCTTCTAATGTATTTTCTTATGCGGCTAAAATAACCCGACACCATCTGGCTACAAAATGTAACCAATATATTGACAACCGCATTTTGTATTATTTTTGGTATATTTTTTATTTGATGCGTGAGCTCCGCATCTAAAGGACTGGGATCACTGAATTGAAAGCATTATTTTTATCTTTATTAAATGATTTTATGTACTGTATGAAAAGTAAACGTGTTTATGTATTATATGAATCGTTATACAAGTAAAGACACATGCAAACGAATGTGAGCCGGCCAATTTGTCTTTTCATATAAAAACACGGTTTTCGCTGAGAGATGGCCAGCAGGGCAGGCTCCAAGTAGCTGGTGAGCGTCCCCCTATTGTTTATGGCATCAGTCTCTGGATGACATTGTTTACTGGGCACTCTCATACTCAACAACTCTCCTGTACCGATATTTGAGTATTGCGTGGCACTGAGATTTGCGTCATCATGCTGAGCTGGTAGCAGCGGTGTAAGGGGCAGGGCCTTTGGGAAAAGGGGACATGGCTGACTAAAAACATCAGTAAAGCAGAGCCTGCTGTAAATAGAGTGTCACACTAAAGGAGCGCGTGCCGAAACCTGTATCCACTTGTATGGCTGGCTTCAGAAGTTGCCAAATGTGGGCACACTGGCTGGCACTATGTACAGTGTAGGGGGTTATTCTCTGGATGACAGTATTTGTTGGGGGTACTCTCTGTATCATACGGTTTATGGCAGCACTCTGGATTTTTTGATGGCAGTCTCTGTAATATCTATTGGCAGCATTTTGGAATAGTTTCCCCTTTATATAGCACTCTTGACACTGCTATTTAAGGCCTTAATCACACAATCAGTGTTTGGCCAGTGTTTAAACAGTGATTTCCATCAGTGATTTTGAGTCAAAACCAAGTGTGGGTCAAAACACAGAACAGGTGCAGATCTTTCCTCATATCTTACCAGATAACAGATCCCATTGCAGTCAACAAGAATCCGGCGGGTCCCAGCGGTGTCAGGCTGTGCCAGATACAGCAATTACGGTATTCTGCTCCTCTGCCAAAACCAGAATGCCCTAATGCAGATGTGGACGAAGCCTAACACCTCCATACATGATCCATGTTTATGTCAGGAAGTCAAGATTTTAATATTACATATTTACTGAAAACAAGTCTATTCCTGAATTACCTTAGTCATGGCATATGATTTTTAATTCAGAGGAAAAGGAAATGAGCAATCTGGTTTGGAATTGTTAGCAGCTATGTAAGCGTGGAAGTGAGGCTACTTTCATATCAGCGATTTTCCTTCCTGGTATTTAGATCCATCATAGGATCTAAATACCGGAGGGAAACGCTTCCGTTTTGTCCCCATTCATTGTCAATGGAGACAAAACTGAACGGAACGGAGTGTACCAGAATGCATTCCGTACTGTTTGGTTGCGTTCCCATGCAAGCAGCGTTTTTTGAGTGCGTCATTGAGATGCGAAGCAAGATGGATCCGGCATGAAACAAAATGTAAGTTCACTCTCTCGTGTGTTGCACAGATGACTACAGGGCCACACCGCCAATTAGGAGAGGTGATGCGATCGCCTCAGTCGGCCCGGCCCTGGAAATGAGTTGGGGGCGGCGGCGGCAGGCCCAAAGGGAAATGAACACCTCCATTAAAGAAGCACTAATATCTCTATATTCAACTGTATCACTGTCCTCAGGATGGCACCACAGTTATATGCTGCAGTGGGGCACTGGAGCAACATCTCCCTACCCCGTTCTTTCTGATAGACATCAGGTCTAGTGCCTGTGGCCTATCAGAGACCGGAGCGGCAGGCGACGTAATGATGTCATCAACATCACGCTGCCTTAGCCAAGCACCACACAGCTGACAGCCGCATGGAGGTAAGTATTAATGTTTATTTGTTATTTCATTTGACACCATCTGTTTGGTCAATATGGGGAAGGGGGAGGGAGGCACTATGAGGGCATCTACTGGGGGCACTATGTAGGGGCATTATATACTGGCACACATTATGGGGGCACTATAGGAAAGGGGGAGGAGCCCTATAGGGAATCTACTGGGGGCATAATGTCGGGCCTTTTTATACTGGCACACATTATCGGGGGCACTATGAGGATGAGGGGCACTGTGCGGGCACCTACTGGGGGCACTATATGGGGGCATTTTATACTGGCACACATTATGGGGGACACTGAGGGCATCTACTGGGGCACTATATAGGTGCATTTTATACTGTCACACATTATAGAGGGCACTATGGGGAAGGAGGGGGAGAGGAGCATTATGAGGGCATCTACTGGGGGCACTACATAGGGGTATTTTATTCTGACACACATTATGGCGCACTATGGGGACATAAGCTCAATTGGGAGAACTAAGAGGGGAGGTTTTTTGTATTGGCACACATTATGGGAGCACTATGGGGACATTGGCTCTATTGGGTGCACGAAGAGGATGTAAATCACAGATAAATGCACCAAACGGATATGCCATGGAGACTTTTGCCAATATATTCCTGTCAGGAACATATCGGAGCCCATCATGCACCACGTCACAGTCTCTCAGTATGGCAAGGGGTCCTACCACTATGCTAACTATGGTGTGAACACGGTCTGAAGGTGATGAAATCCAGCTCACAGCCAAGCTTCCACACAAGCCGCATAGCAGGACAACTAATGCAATGTGAACAAAGCAAGACTGTAAGCCACGCCCGTATCAGACCATGTGATGGAGGCCACCAGGTCAGTGGCGTAGCGTGGGTTGCCAGCACCCGGGGCAAGCCAAAAATGTCGCCCCCCCCCCCCAGCCCGTGGGCACACCCCTTTTAAAGGGAAAATGTCACCGGGATTTTGGGTATAGAGCTAAGGACATGGGTTACTAGATGGCCGCTAGCACATCCACAATACCCAGTCCCCATAGCTTTGTGTGCTTTTATTGTGTAAAAAAAACGATTTGATACATATGCAAATTAACCGGAGATGAGTCCTGTCCCTGACTGATCTCACATACAGGACTCATCTCAGGTTAATTTACATATGGATCAAATAGTTTTTTTTACACAATAAAAGCACACAGAGCTATGGGGACTGGGTATTGCAGATGTGCCAGCGGCCATCTAGCAACCCATGTCCTCAGCTCTAAAATCCCAGTGACAGGTTCCCATTAACAGATAATGTAGTAGATCACTTGCAGTCTTATGTAACACCACAGATAACAGTGATAACTCTCCGTGTACAGATAATGTAGAAGATTCAACTGCAGTCCTATGTAACACCTCAGATAACACAGTGATAACTCTCTGAGTACAGATAATGTAGTAGATGGGTGTGAGCCCCCAGAATTCAGAACACGCACCGTGTGACCTGAAGTCTGGGGCCAGGATGCAGCAGGGTGGGCGATATTCTCAATCTGCTCCCCCAACCCTACCATGAAACAGATATGTGCATGGGCATTATTATTACAGTATAATACCGCCCCATACCTGTTACATCCAGTGACCTCTCCTGTGATGTAGACTTTCCTCAACGTCTTCATTCAGAGATAAGACCACCATGATAACTTCTTTCAGCTGCTTCTCGTCTCTGCAGAGTTTCACAGAATTTTTTTAGGTTCCTCACTTTACTATCATCCTCTCCTTCCTGGTGTCTCAACAACTCCTCCTGCTGCCCCCCAATACTGTGCTAGAGCCAGACAGATAGTCCCCCATTCCCCATAATATTATTCCCCCTGTATATAATGGCCCCCTCTTTATTATTAATGTATTGCCCCCTCTTTGTATTATTAAAGTAAATTGCCCTCTGAGATTCTCAGTGAGGCCTGGCTGGGGCATGGGGCCTAATGAGGACTAACAATAGATTAATACAAAGGATTATTACTGTGGGGGCCTAAGTGGAATCTGATGCACAATAGGCCTATGGGAAAGAATATTACTAGTACTACTCACTGTGCATATTCCACCTAGGCCCCCACAGTAATAATCCTCCATTATTAATACTGGTCCAGTATGACTCCTCCTGAGCCTGGGCTGAGACACATTTTCCCCACAAAAATGACCTCTCTGGGCAGCAAGCAATCGTTACCTGAAGAAATACAACTACTGCTGCCCTGACCCCCTGACTGGTCTGAGTGGTGCAGCAGGCCAGGCTCTGTTTAGTTTATAAAATTGTGCCTCAGCTCAGTGTCTAAGGCTACTTTCACACTAGTGGCAGGACGGATCCGACCTGCCGCTATTTCGCAGTGCCGCCGCTCCGTCCCCATTGACTATAATGGGGACGGGGGCGGAGCGCCGGCGCAGCACTAAAAGGTCAGACATGCAGTACTTTCAGTCTGGCGGCCTTTTGCCGTTCTGTGCCGGAGCTCAATGGGGACGGAGCGGCGGTCCGGCGAAATAGCGGCAGGACAGATCCGACAGGGTGAACAGCCTGTCGGATCCGTCCTGCCGATAGTGTGAAAGTAGCCTTAGGGTCCATTCACACGTCCGCAATTTCGTTCCGCATTTTGCAGGAACGGAATTGCGGACCCATTAATTTCTATGGGGCAGCACAATGTGCTGCCCAGATACGGAATTGCGGACCCATACTTCCGGGTCCGCAATTCCGTTAAGAGCATGTCCTATTCTTGTCCGCAATTGCGGACAAGAACAGGCATATTCTATAAGTGCCGGCAATGTGCGGTCCGCAAAATGCGGAACGCACATTGCCGCTGTCCATGTTTTGTGGATCCGTGGATCCGCAAAACACGTTGCGGACGTGTGAATGGACCCTTAGGCTGAGCCTCAGAGGGACTTAAACTTGGTCAGTGACTTGTCTGGACCTGAGACTGAGAGGAGGGCAGACCTGGCTGCAGCCCTGAAGCTTACAGGGACCCAGCTCAAAACCTGATTCCAAAGCAGGATATAAAAGCCCAAGAGGAAGCTGAAGTGCCATGAGAGCCAGTCCATGCAGGACCATGGCAGTCAGGCGGTGCTGGTGAAGTACTGTCTCTGGGATGCCATGTGCCCATCTCTGCTGTCCACTCCATATACCAGGGTAGGCCTGGTATATGGGCAGCAGAGATGGGCAGAAACTGCAGATGGCATCCCAGAGAGGCATACTGTCTCTCTGTCAGTGTCCCTGGGCTGGTCATCCTTCACCAGCACCCTGACTGCCATGATGCCATCTACTTGGCAGCCTTGGCCTGGCTCTCATGGCACTGGCACAGTGGCACTTCACTAGTTCACTCATATATTACCCCTAACGCCTACCCTCAGCCCATGCCAACATACACACTGTGACTGACCTAATTCACTCAGGCTGGGACTGGGAATGACACTGACTGCAGTGTCAGTACTCTGTCAGTGTTGCTTTCAGGCTGCCTGTCTGGACTCTGGATAGACTCTCTGACCGCTACAACAAGTGCTGAAGCAGGGACAGTGCGGCAGCCATCTTCTGCTTCTATCTTCTTCTGGCTCCTGGCTCCGCACTGTCTTTCCTGCCTGGTGGTGGGCGGAGCCTATCAGTGTGATCGTACTGCGCCCCGCCTCCTCACTCTGCTCTGCTCTGCTGTGTGAAGAAAAAAACACAGCATCAGCCATTTAAGATTTTGTTGTTGAAGCGGACAGTGCCCCCCCTGCAGTGTGGCGCCCGGGGCAACGGCCCCCCCCCCACGCTACGCCCCTGCACCAGGTGCAAAAGAATGCTTAAATGCCAGGTAAAAGCACATACACTACATATGGAACAAAATCACAGAAATATAGTGGTCAATATGGGGTAACTGCTCAGACCCCAAACACTGTAGTTTCTAACATTGGGGGAGCAATCCCACTGCATGTGGACCGCAGCACCTGGTAACCTCCATCACACGGTCTGATAAGGGTGTGGCTTACAGTCTGGCTTTGTTCACATTGCATTAGTTGTCCTGCTATGCGGCTGTGTGGAAGCTTGGCTGTGAGCTGGATTTCATCACCTTCAGACAGTGTTCACACCATAGTTAGCATAGTGGTAGGACCCCTTGCCATGCTGAGAGCCGTGACGTGGTGCATGATGGGCTCCGATGTGTTTCTGACAGGAATATATTGGCAAAAGTCTCAGCTTTTAATATCTGCTTGTATGACTAGCTAGTATAGTCAGTGGCATATCCGTTTTTTGTGATTTATACATTTATATATTTTCATCCGCACAATGCTCCGTTTTGTGTTGGATGCCTTTGTGGTGCATGTGGACCGCGCCGGCATCCTCATTGTATGCATTTTTTGCTGGGGATGGTCGTTTGCTGCGGTCCACATGCAGTGGGACTGCTCCCCCAATGAGAAACACGCCACAGTGTTTGGGGTCTGAGCAGTTCCCCCATATTGGCCACTATATTTCTGTTATTTTGCACCAAGAGGATGTCTTTTTTTACTGGCGCACAGTAGGGGTCATTGGCATGCATTATTGGGCACTATGGGGACAATGGCTCTACTGAGGGCACTAAAGGGAGGCATTTTTTGTACTGGCACACAATGAGGTCATTACATTATAAGGAGACCTTTGCTGCTGGGCACACATTATAAGTGACATTTTTTGTACTATCACATATTATAAGGGGGCATTTTTTGTACTATCACATATTATAAGGGGGCATTTTTTTTTACTGGCTAACATTATAAGGGTTTATTTTTTCTACTAGTGAACTTTATAAGAGACAGATTTTTGTACTGGCTCACATTTTAAGGGAGCATTATTCTACTGTCACACATGATATAGAGAATTAATACTACTGGGGGCATTATGCTGAGATTTATTACTAATGGGGGACGATGGGGAACGTGATTACTAGTATGGGCACTGTCGGAACATTATCACTTCTGGGGCACAATGGGAACATTAGTACTGTTGGGGGCACTGTAGGGGCACTATTACTACTAAGTGCTCTCTGGCAAAGAATTATTACCATTGATGGGACTTTTGGGGCCACTTTTACTGTGGGGGGCACCATGGCACTGTAGTGCTGTATGTAATGTTAGGAGGGAAGAGGTTAGGTTAAGAATTTGGTATGGGGATGGAAGGGCTTACCATTTCAATTTTCACCTCAGGCAGCAGAAAGGCTAGGTACACCCATGGGAGACTAGTTAGGGGTGTGGTTGGCTAATCAATCTAATCAAGAGAACTTATATTGCCAGTGGTGAGGCCAACTCAGTTCTTTGAATCCAGCGGGAAAAAGTAAGCAATCTGATTTGGAGATGTCAGGGAATAGCAGCTATATATGCAAACTGAAAATTCTTGTCCGCAGCTAGGACATGGTCTATTGTTTTATGGAGCCGCGGACAGGAAGTTCGGTGCTGTGGACTGGAAATGCAAATGCAGACAGCAGACTGTGTGCTGTCCGCATCTTTTCCGTCCCCATTGAAAATGAATGGGTCTGTGTGCGGACGTGTGAATGGACCCTAAAAATGAGGTACTTAGGTTGCAAACTAAGGGCAAGGACCTCAAAGGTAGTCTTCTCTGAAATACTACCTGTACCATGAGCCACACCAGAAAGGCACTGGGAAATTAGCTAGATTAACAAGTGACTGAAGAACTGGTGCAAGAAGGAGGGGTTGTGTGGAGAACTGGGCCAACTTCTCAGTCGGCTACGGGCTCTATCATAGGGATGGGCTGTACCTCAATGAAGAAGGTGCAGCTGTTTTTGAGAAGAATATGGCTAGAAGGTTGGAGGAGTGTTTAAATTGGGGATTGGGGGGGGGGAGAAGGGGAATAACATTATAGGAGTGGAAGACAGTGCAGATAGTGACCTGGAGCAAGGTAATGAAACTGTGAATGGAACAGAGAGACTAGAACAGTTTATAAGGAAAGGTGTAAGATAAATAGCCAAAAATCTCTTATTTGTATGTACACTAATGCCAGAAGCCTAATTAAATTGGTGAACTGGAATTAGTAATGTCTGAGGAAGACTATGATATAGTGGGAATAACTAAGACATGGCTGGTTGATAGCTATGACTGGGCAGTTAATGTACAGGGTTACAGTCTGTTTAGAATGGATCGGCAAAACCGGAGAGGGGATAGGGGGTCTGACTGTAAAGTGCTGTCTAAAGCCTATACTCAGTGAAGATATAAGTGAGGGACATGAACATGTGGAGTCATTGTGGGCAGAAATACATTGAGGCAAAAAGAATAATAAAATACTGATAGGAGTTATGAGCCACCTAATATACCAGAGCCCACAGAAAATCTACTATGAAGGGAAGAAGATGAGACGGCAAATCATAATGAGGTTGTTATTATGGGGGACTTCAACTTCCTACTATAGACTGGGAAAATGAAACATGTGGTTCACAGAAAGGAAACAGGTTCTTGGCAATAACCAAAGACAATTACCTTGCCAAACTGGTTCAGGACCCAACTAGAGGGACGGCCAAACTGGACCTAGTATTAACCTGCACCTAGATGTGCAGGTTACCTTCCAATTGTCATTCAAAAGAGTTCTTCTTCAGGGATACACAAAAGGGGGAACTTCTAAGAAGCAAATGTTGACCAGCTGAGAGGCCATTAGCCTCACTAACTTGGACAATGTCTTAAAAAAAAACAAAAAAACTGTGTGGATAAATAGAAATGTAAAGGGAGCAATAAATGACAAAAAGTAAGCATTTAAATCACAAACAGGAAGTGAAGAAGCATTGAAAAACTATAAGGAAAAGCATAGAATATGTATAAGACAGAGAAAAGCAGCAAAGTTAAAGACAGAGAGTCTCAATGTCAAAGAGACTAAAACTAACCCTAAAGTGTTCTTAATTATGTAAATGATAAAGTGTTTAAATCGGAAAGTTTTTGCCCTTTACAGAATGATAAAAGCGTAGTTGTAGAGCTTAATGAGGAAAAAGCAAATCTATAAAAATTTTTGCTCCTCTGTATTCACCAAGGAAAATGAACAGTCAAATGAAATGCAGAGATTAAATGTAACTTCCCCATTAAAAGTGGCCTGTCTGACCCAGGAAGAACTGCAACTGTGTCTTAAAAAGAATAAAATAGACAAATCGGGTCCAGATGGCATACATCCCCCTGATCCTAAGACAATTAAGTAATGTCACAGACAGCCTTATCTTATATTTATGGGTCAAAACCAGAGCTCGGAAACTACAGGCCAGTAAGTCTAACATCTCTTGTGGGTAAACTGTTTGAGGGTTTTAGAAGAGATCCTATTCTGGAATATCTCAACGAAAATAACTGTATAACACCGTATCAGCATGGTTTCATGATGGATTGGTCATGTCAAACTAATCTAATCAGTTTCTATGAAGAAGTACTGTAAGTTTTAGACTGGAATGGGGTGAGTCATTGAATGTCATTAGAGATGAGAGAAATAAAAAAAAAAATTATCCGGCCGTTCGCCAAATTTTCCAAAAAGCTTCAATTCGATCTGAATTTATTCACAGCGAATCACGTTAAAAACAGCTGTTTCCTGGCTGCAGAAAGCCTGTATATTGGTATAGAACACTGTGCCTTGCAGTAACACGCATGGGGAGTCTGCTGTGGTAGAGAAACAATACTGTCAGTCAGTATGACATGCAGATGACAGGCGTCGCTCTTAGAATCACTGCAGTTACGGGTCTAAAACTGACCAAATAACTCACGTATGAAATCAGCCTTACAGGTCGATGTTAGCACTAGGTAAAAAGAACTGTGCAGAAGCCCAAGATCCTACTGTAGCATGAAAGAGCGCACTCATTTTACACTGTCGTCATCTGATTCCACATAGATGTCTACAGAAGATGTTCTATTAAATGCTCATACAAGAAGAGCCCCCCGACAGAGTAGAGAGGGTCTTAGCAGTATGTTTGTGTTGACATCACTAATTATTTTGCCCTTCCTCTGATCCGTCAGAACAACAATAACCCCCCAAAAAACGGATCCTGTCTGTTGAGCATCCGCCTTCTCTCGGTCAGCATTTGTTCTGTAATCCATCATTATTGCTAAAGCCAAAAGAAACAGGAGTGGATCCAAAACAGAGATGACACGTGAATGGAATATTTGCATGTCTTCTGTGTTTTGTACCCACTCCTGCTTTTGGCTATTAGTATTGGGCGCGAATATTCGATTTGCGAATACTAATCGTGAATATCGGCACTTCGAGAATTCGCAAATATTTAGAATATAGTGCTATATATTCATAATTTCAAATATTCAACTTTTTTTATTACATGAATAACCTCCCTCTTGCCTATGGGGCCAATGAAAAGGCTGCAATGTCTTTAAGCTTAGCAACATCCCTAGTAACCAATAGGAAAGTTGCCTATCCCTTACTATGTAAGAAACTCCCCAGCAGCCATTTTCTGTAGTGTAATGGAGTTCTGAGAGAGACAGCAGTGTAATTGCTGTGCTCTGTGCTTTGCTGTATATACATTAGACAGTTAACTTAAAGATATAATTCAGATAGTTAGGGGGAGATAGTCAGTGTAGGTTACATTGATTTATACTGTAGCTGATAGGTTTTGCTATCCATACATAAATAGTGCTGTGATGTCACCCAGTTGCACGTATTGCGCCAACAAATGTGCATCATTAATTGCCGATTTTTGCAATCGCAAATATATTGCAGCACTCTACCTGCATATAAAGCTATTGCAATGTTCTGCCGTGCCAACCATTTTCTCCAGTCTCAGAAAACTTCTAGCAGCTTGAAAAATATACCCAAAGTGACCCATGCCTGTATTTCGCGCAATACAGGAAAATTACACTGCCAATTTTCGCAATTGCGAATATATTGGATCACTCTATATACATATAAAGCTATTGTAAAGTTCTGACGTGCCAACCATTATCTCTAGTCTCAGTAAACTTCTAGCAGCTTGAAAATTGTACCCAAAGTGACCTGTATTGCTCGCGCATTATGCGACTATTACAGTGCCGATTTTTCGCAATCAAGAAAATAACCGTGAATTTGCAATATGACAAATATTCGCCCATATATTCGCAAAATATTGCGAATTCGAATATAGCCCCTAACGCTCATCACTATTGGCTACCAAATCATAAGCCAATTCTGATGGGACCATACAAGCCTTACAGCTGCTACACAGACAAGATCTGTTGTGTGTATTTCCTTCCTTCTGACAGATCAGAAGAAGGGTCAAATAAATGATGATGTCAACCAGGCCAAAAAGGCAAAACAGTGGCCAGTTATGGAGTGGAGAGGGTGGTAGAACAGCTTGCAAAGTCCACAGTCCCAATGACATAGTGTTGAGGTAGCAGCAGCATGAGGAGACCACAGAGTGGCCCAGTAACATTGTGGGGAGGTAGTAGCAGCATCAGTATGAGGAGACCACAGAGTGGCTCATTTACATAGTGTTGAGGTGGCAGGAGCATGATGAAGCCACAGATTGGCCCAGTGACAAAGTGTTGAGTTAGCAGCAGCATGAGGAGACCACAGAGTGGCAAGGTGACATAGTGTGAAGGTGGCAGCAGCAGCATGAGGAGGCCACAGACTGGCAAGGTGACATAGTGTGGAGGTGACAGCAGCAGCAGTATGAGGCGGTCACGGACTGGCAAGGTGACATAGTGTTGAGTTAGCAGCAGCAGGAGGAGGTCACAGACTGGAAAGGTTGACAGAGGAAATCCACGGCACACCATTGTAATTTCAACAATTAATGGTTTTTTAATTCATGATAGTTCATACATCAACTTTTTGTTCCATCCAGAGTAATCATTCAAGCATCATAATTAATAAAGTAGTACACCCAACGTTTCGGTCGATGTCGACCTTTATCAAGGGATCTGTGAAGAACATATAATAGACAAAATAAATATTTGCGGACGGAACAGTGATGTAAAACTAGAGGCTATAATCAAATTAAACAATAAAGAACACTGTAGGATGATCTCGACATGTAGTATAGAATTTTTAAATCTGAGCGGACAAGCAGCAGCCGCTCGGTGGTCCAGGGCGGAAAAGGGAAAACATAAGGGGAGTGAGAGATATATAATAGAGGAACTGAGGAGTAACAAATCTTTATAACACGTATGATAATAGAGTACAAAGCATATTAATGTCTCAATACACACCAATATATATGCAATCAAACATTTTAAGAATAAATCTCAAATATTAACTATTAGTAGCGACTATAGGAGGTATACATAAGGAGTCAGGGACCGTTGTGGAAGGCGGGGGGCATTGAATGGTTGATAAAAGCATTAGATAAAGGAAGGACATTAATGTATGTAGAGGTCTGATTCTATATTGTTTACTATGGACGTAATAGTCTATACACCTCTATTGAGCATGAAAAAGGCATGAGGGCCACAGCAAAATTACTTTCTATACACTCTTCATTAAATACCCAACAACAAGAATTCTGTTTGTCCTTACTCTCTTTAGTCCTACATGAGAATTATTTTCTTTTTGGAGACGAGTATTATGCCCAGAAACGAGGGACCGCTATGGGGGCCAATGTAGCCCCCCCATACGCTAATGCCTACATGATCAATTTCGAAGAAGAGTTTGTATATCCACAGTCACTATTTAAACAATATGCCATTATTTGGCTACGATTTATCGATGACATCTTCTGCCTCTGGGGAGGACCATTATCCAGCGTACTCCTCTTTTACCAGTACTTAAACAACATCTATCCTGAACTGGGCTTCACTATACAAACCGATATGAATAGCATTAGCTTTCTGGATACATTAGTACTTAAAAACCCAGATGGACAGTTTGAGTTTGACTTATACAGCAAACCTACAGATCGCAACAGTCTTTTGCATTTTTCTAGCAATCACCCAAAGGTGACTAAACACTCATTACCACATTCTCAATTTACACGGGTAGATCGTATTGTTTCAAACCCTTCCATAAAAACGAAAAGAATGGATGAGATGGCCCTAAAATTCAGACAGAGGGGATACCCAGCACAAACAGTCCAACGTGAGAATACACGGACATCGACAAAGCAGATAGAAAAACAAAAACAGAAAAGAATACCATGTATTCTGACTTATCACCCCCTGGTCCCGAAACTACAGCACACCATTAGAAAACAATGGCATATTCTCTCAAGAGCATTTCCTGAAATAGAGGAATTTCAGAATCCACCACTTACGTGTTATAGACGATCAAAAAATATCAAAGATTAACTCGTCCGCGCAGATATAGATCCCTTATCCAAAATACCACGTCAGAGATTCCTAGGCCCCCCCAAATTTGGAACATTTCCTTGTCTTCATTGCGCACAGTGCGCGAGTGTCATTAAGGGAGACACTATCACACATCCCCAGTCAGGTAAGAAATACTCCATTAAAGGATACTTCACATGCGATTCCACTTATGTAGTCTACCTCATAAAATGCCCCTGCGGACTGGTTTATATTGGTGGGACCACTCAACACATTAGAGATAGGATCTCTAAACACAAATCCACTATCAGAACAGATCAATTCTTGCTTCCCATCCCAGCCCACTTCAAGAGACATAATCATCAAATTTCTTCCTTGCGATTTCAAGTCCTGGAACAGGTCCCGATCCCCCGGAGGGGAGGTAACCGGACACTATTACTTAAACAACGGGAGTCCTATTGGATACATTGTCTGGATACGTTATCACCCAAAGGACTTAATAGGGAATGCGATTTTTATTATAATTCCTGAAGGATAACACATCAAGAGACTTATTCTATTGTGTTTGTTGCAATATCTATTAATGTCATAATGTTTTCACAATATGCCTGATATATTACCCCTTTCTTTTTTCAGATTCTCTAGCCTTGACCCCGGTCCATATGATCTAGTTATGGGTGAGAACCATACCCTCCCCGCCCCCCCCCTCACCCCTTTCCCCCCCTATCCCCCCCCTATCCATTCCCTCCCTCCCTTGTCCTCCCCCCCGCCTCCCTTGTCCTCTCCATTTTTCCCCCTCCTAGCCCCCCCTTTTTTCCTCTTTTCTTTTTCTCCCTCTTCTTTTCTTCTTCCTCTTTTCTTCTCCCTCTTTCTCCCCCTCCTTTTCTTCCCTTTTTTTCTTCTTTTCTCTTTTCCTCTTCCCTCCTTTATCCTTTACTTTACCCCTTCGAGCACAATCAATAAAAACATAAGATATACAATAATATGCAGAATACTCCCCCCTACTCTTTTATTCAATTTTATATAAATCACTAATTTTAGGATACACTCCACTGGTCCCTAGTAACTAAGCAGACCACCCTTATATTATTTAGCATCCACTATTGTGCTATAAACTAAAGCGGCAACGATTTAACAGAAGGGCATAGTTTCTGCCCTTTCTGGTCCTCAGATCACGTAACGCGCATGCGCCCGTCCCTACAATACTGACGCATGACGTCAGAGACTTTGCTCCTTAGCACTTTCAATTGTGCGATTAAGCATGCGCGCGCCATCTACTGACGTCAGACGCTGGCGCCACCACACGGAAGACACTACATTCTACAAGTGTATATAAAGGCCGCTTATGTGGGTTGACATACACCTCCAGAGCATCCCTCACATACCCTAAGTCACAGGTAAGACCTCCGGGATACGTTTCCTGCCACAGCTTGAGAACATTGCTCAGACTACCTCATACCTTATATTCTGTACTTTTTTGTTTCTCTTATTACTTTTCCGGGCATTTTACAACAGTATCCTTACAGCCTTGGACTCTCTAACCTCTACATACATTAATGTCCTTCCTTTATCTAATGCTTTTCTCAACCATTCAATGCCCCCCGCCTTCCACAACGGTCCCTGACTCCTTATGTATACCTCCTATAGTCGCTACTAATAGTTAATATTTGAGATTTATTCTTAAAATGTTTGATTGCATATATATTGGTGTGTATTGAGACATTAATATGCTTTGTACTCTATTATCATACGTGTTATACAGATTTGTTACTCCTCAGTTCCTCTATTATATATCTCTCACTCCCCTTATGTTTTCCCTTTTCCGCCCTGGACCACCGAGCGGCTGCTGCTTGTCCGCTCAGATTTAAAAATTCTATACTACATGTCGAGATCATCCTACAGTGTTCTTTATTGTTTAATTTGATTATAGCCTCTAGTTTTACATCACTGTAAAACTAGAGGCTATAATCATAGTGTGACATAGTGTGGAGGTGGCAGCAGCAGCATGAGGAGACCTGAGTGGTGAGGTTGCAGCAGCATGAGGAGACAAACAGAGTAACCCGTGACAGACTGGGGTGGCAATAACAGTACCCGCTGATGATGGTGGGTGTAAGAAGAAGCACTTGGCATTAGATGTGTGGCATCAGGTGGGTGGCAGTATCAGAATAGTAGCTTAGGCAGGCAGCCAGAAGAAACCGTTCTCTTTTGTCAAAGTTTGGATGAGGCAGCATGGATGATCTAGTCTGATATATCAGGCATTGGTGGGTGTAAATCCTGGCTGATCCACGCCTGATTCATCTTGACAAAGGTCAGTCTCTCCACATTTTGAGTGGCCATGCGAGTTCTCCTTAGGGTAACTATGGCCCCCGCCGCACTAAACACCCACTCTGATGCCATACTACTAGCCGGGCAGGACAGCTTTTGCAGGGCAAACTCAGCCAGTTGTGGCCACAAATCCAGTTTGGCTGCCCAGTAGTCTAGCGGACCTTCAGTGTGGGGCGGCAGGGTGCTGTCCAAGTATGCCACCATCTGCTGGTTTAGGTTCTGCTCCAGGTCTAGCTGCTGCTGCTGGTGAGTAGTTTCTTCACTAGGTGGGTAAAGAAAGCTGCTAATCATCGACTCTAGACTCAAGCTGCTGCTGATAGAGCTGGTACTGCTCCTATCCCCACCACCCTGCCACAGCAGCAATAGCAGTGGAATGAGAAGATAGTGGGCCCTCCCAGTCAGATCTGCGAAACGATGGACGATGGCGCAGATAGGCAGCGGCCAACTGACTACATAGAATGTCTCTATAGTAGTTCAGTTTGTACTCCCTCTCAGCAGGTGTTAAAAAGGCGAGAGGGACTCCCTGCGTCCATCTCCACTGCATACTGCCGTGGTGTGTCTGGGTCCTTATCGCCCTGTAGCTCCTCTGGCTGCCCCTGCTCCTCCTCTCCTGTCACCTGTTTAGAAAATGCATCCATTTCGTTACACATTGCTTGTGCTCCAATGTCCTCATCCTCCTCCAGTTCAGCCCCCACAGGGCTCATGTGGCCGCGAGATCTAAGCGCCACGTCTCCAGTCCCCTGACCAGCCATTGTTAAAAGCATGAAGCAGTGGAATGACATTGTTTCTTCCATAGTCCTGGTGACTGACAAATAACGTGGCCTCCTCAAAGGGCCTGAGCAAACGGCAGGTGTCGCACATGAGCTGCCACTGGCTAACATCGAAGTTCCACAGGGGAGTACTCCTGTGCACTTGGATCATCAAGAAATCGTTTATGGTCTTTCTTTGTTCATATAGTCAGTCCAAAATATGGAGGGTAGAATTCCAATGGGTTGAAACGTCCGCCTCTGTTGGGGGATGCTGTTCTGCCGCTTCCGCTCAAGGAAGGTGTGCTTTGCGGTATACGAGTGGCTGAAGTGCATGGAGTTTCCTGGCCATTTTTAGGATGTCTTGCGGATGAGTGGAAGACTTCAGGAACCACTTGAAAACCAGAATGAACACATGTGCCATGCAGGGCATATGGCTCAGCCCTCCTTTATGCATCACCGACACCATGTTCTTCCCGTTGTTGGTCACCATGGTTCAGATTTTGAGTTGTTGTGGAGAAATACAGGATTTGATTTCTTGATGAAGGACACGGAGCAGTTACTCCTGTGTGACTCAGTTTGCCCAGGCAAACTAGGTGCAGAACAGCGTGACACTGCTATGCCCGTGAATTGTCCCTGCAGTGGAGGCTGAGGACACGGTGGAGGATGAGGAGGCAGTGGCGGACATTGTCGCAGGACCAATGGCGTGAGAACTTGGAGGCAGACGAGGCGTCACCTGACCAAGTTGCTGGTGTGGCTGTGCAGTTACCACATTAACCCAGTGGGCTGTAAAGGATATGTATTGTTCCTGACCGTAGTTACAGCTTCACACGTCGGCGCTGCCATGCACTTTGGCACACATCGACAGGCTCAAGGACTGGCTGTAACGCACCTAGTTGATCAGTTAGGATCTCAACTGTGGAAGCAATGGACATCCACTATTATCCCACCACCCTTGTGTTTGGCTGTGGGATTCGCGGTTACTCAGTATGTACCCCAGGCGTCACTCAGTCTTAGGCGGAGAGTTTGGGGTAACAAAATAATTTACTGCTATCCATCTAATTAGTTTTACTGATGGTAAGGAGGGACTCTCAGAATTACAGGAGTCACAAGTTAGTATAAGCTTGTGCAACGTTCAGAGTTAGCATCTAGTATGCAATAGCTTCAGAGTTAGTATATAGCATGTCCTCAGTTTAGTATATAGTATGCCATAGGTTCAGAGTTAATATAGCATGTCCATAGTTTAGTATACACTATGCAGTAGGTTCAGAGTTAGTATAGCATGTCCACAGTTTGATATATACTATGCAGTAGGTTCAGAGTTTGTATAGCATGTCCACAGTTTGATATATACTATGCAGTAGGTTCAGAGTTAGTATAGCATGTCCACAGTTTGATATATACTATGCAGTAGGTTCAGAGTTAGTATAGCATGTCCACAGTTTGATATATACTATGCAGTAGGTTCAGAGTTTGTATAGCATGTCCACAGTTTGATATATACTATGCAGTAGGTTCAGAGTTAGTATAGCATGTCCACAGTTTGATATATACTATGCAGTAGGTTCAGAGTTAGTATAGCATGTCCACAGTTTGATATATACTATGCAGTAGGTTCAGAGTTTGTATAGCATGTCCACAGTTTGGTATATACTATGCAGTAGGTTCAGAGTTTGTATAGCATGTCCACAGTTTGGTATATACTATGCAGTAGGTTCAGAGTTAGTATAGCATGTCCACAGTTTGATATATACTATGCAGTAGGTTCACTCTGAGTTCCGGGACATTAATCAGAGCAGGTAACAGGCATATACTTGCGGTTAGTTGGTCCTGGCTAGAAAGCCAGTGGCAAGAAGGTAGACAGTCCTTCACGATGTAGTTAGGCATCCAGGTTTGGATATGTGGACAGAGTCTTCAGATACCATGGAGCTAGCAGGGTGCGCACTCCATTAGTGGAACACCCTGCTTAGCACCTGTCTTCAATTTAAGGGCTGAATGGTAAGTGGGCGGAGTCACAGAAGGCCCGGCGGCCACTGCGTTCCACGCTGGAGCGCAAGCCAGCGTAACAACACAGGCGGTCGCTGCGTTCCACGCTGGAACGCAAGCCAGCGTATCATCGCAGACGGCCGGTGCGTTCCACGCTGGAGCGCAAGCCAGCGTATCGTCACAGGGAGCCGCTGCGGTCCAGGCTGTATTGTTACAGTACCCCCCCCCTTAAGGGACCCCTCCGGGGTACCCCGCTACGAGAGCGTCGGTTGGGAAATCTTCTATGGAACAATCTTTGGAGTCTGGGAGCATGAACGTTTTGCACATCTTCCCAAGAGTCATCCTGGGGACCTTCTTCTGGAATCAATGAGCTGCTCAACTTTAAACTCTTCTTCTCCTTGGACCTCTATCGGAGGCAAGGGTCGAGGGTCATTTGATGGGAACGGTCTAGGTCTAAACGGCTTCAGTAGTGACACGTGAAATGTGGGATGTACCTGTAATCGAGGAGGAAGGGTGAGTCTCACCGTGTTGGGGTTAATAATCCTTTCTATCGGAAAAGGACCCAGGAATTGTCTTCCCAATTTCTTGGAAGGTACCCCCAACCGAAGGTTTTTTGTTGATAACCAAACCGAGTCCCCAACCTGGTAGGGAGGACTTTCTCTCCTATGACGGTTGTAGTAACGCTTCTGTCTTTCTTTTGCCCGTTGAAGGTTGCCTTTTAACGTCTTAAGGGTAGTTTGCAAAGTGGTCAGATAATCGTCTGTGGCTGGAACGTTTGTGGGAAGGCTGGTTTGAGGAAGAGACCTAGGGTGAAATCCGTAATTAGCAAAGAATGGAGTATGTAATGTGGAGGAATTCGTAGAATTATTATAGGCGAATTCAGCGAGAGGAAGTAGGCCCTCCCAGTCATCCTGGAGAAATGAGCAGTGACATCTGAGAAACTGTTCCAGACACTGATTCACCCTTTCAGTCTGCCCATTAGTTTGGGGGTGATGGGCGGTAGACATTCTGTGGTCGATTTGAAGTCTGGAACAAAGTGCTCTCCAGAATTTGGATACGAATTGCGAACCCCTGTCTGATATAACCTGGCTAGGAATTCCATGTAACTTAATAATATTAGACAGGAATACCACGGCCGTGTCCTTGGAGGAGGGTAACTTCTTGAGGGGCACTAAGTGTGCCATTTTAGTCAGCAAATCCACTACCACCATGATGGTGTTGTTTCCTCTGGAAAGGGAAAGTTCAACTATGAAATCCATCGAGACCCATTCCCAGGGTCTGTTGGCGATGGGAAGACTCATTAGGAGACCATAAGGTCGGTTCCTGTGTTTTACATGAGGCACAGGTCTCGCACGTGGAAACGTATTCCTCAATTTGTTTGGTCATCTTTGGCCACCAGAAGTTCCTGCATATCAGGGTTGTGGTTTTAGCAATGCCGGGATGTCCCGCGAGGGGTAAATCATGGCAAAGTTTGATCACCTGATTGGTGAGGGAGGGTGGTATATACAGTTGGCTGTCCTTGTAAAGGAGACCCTGTTGATTCTGCGAAAGACCGGGGGGGTATTAGCATGGTCATTAATTAAAGCATCCTTGAGCTGGGTTTCCAACGTTATGGTGGCAAGGACGAGTTTCTTCGGTGGAATGATCCATGTGGGGGCCGTGTCTGAGGTGCGAATTTCAGCCAGTCGTGACAAGGCGTCGGCCTTCTCATTTTTTGAGCCTGGTCGGTATGTAATTTGGAAGTTAAACCTGTCAAAAAAAAACTCCACCGTACTTGACGGCCTGATAATGTTTTATTGGTTTTCAGGTATTGTAGATTACGGTGATCCGTATAAATTGTGATGGGGTGTATTGATCCTTCTAGTAAATGCCTCCAATTTTCCAGGGAGCATTTTATGGCGAGTAGGGAGTAGAAGCCAATAGGATGTAACGGAGTTGAAAAAGAGCTTCCCTGGGACAGAACAGCTCCTATGGCTGCCTGGGATGCGTCTACTTCCAGCACGTAGTGATGATTCGGATTTGGGAGAGTCAGTATCGGTGCTGTAGTGAACCTGTTCTTTAATAACTCAAACGCTGATTGGGCGTCCTTGGACCAAACAAACTTCGTGTTGACACTAGTTAAACGGGTTAGTGGCTTAGTGGTAGCGGAGAAATCCTTAATAAATTTCCTATAGAAGTTTGAGAACCCCAGGAACCGTTGAAGAGCTTTCCTGGAATCCGGAATCGGCCAATTTTGGATGCAAGTGATTTTTGAGGGATCCATCTGGATACCTTTGGGTGAAATTATGTATCCGAGAAAGGGAAGAGAGGTAGTCTCGAATACACATTTTTCCTGTTTGATGTATAAACGATGAACATTTAACCGTGCGAGAACCCAACGGACATGTTTCCTGTGATCGTGTAAGTTATCAGAATACACTAGTATATCATCAAGATAGATGATTACACATACGTCCAGTAGATCCCTAAAGATGTCGTTAATAAAATTTTGGAATGTGGCAGGGGCATTGCACAACCCGAAGGGCATCACTGTATACTCGAAGAGTCCATACCGAGTGCGGAAAGCTGTCATCCATTCATCCCCTTTTCTGATCCTAATTAAGTTGTATGCGCCTCTCAAATCCAGCTTGGTGTAGATTGTTGCTGTTTGTAATCTTTCTATGAGTTCGGATATTAGCGGCAAGGGGTAGCGATTTTTGATTGTTACTTTGTTCAAGGCTCTGTAATCTATAATGGGCCTTAAGCTTGAATCTTTGTTTCTCACGAAGAACATCCCTGCTGCTGCCGGGGAGGTTGAAGGCTGAATAAAACCTTTTCGTAAGTTCTCTTCTAGGTACTGTTTGAGGTGAACAAGTTCTGGTTGTGCCAATGGATAAATTCTACCCGTGGGTATCTCACTACCCGGCAGCAAGTCTATGGGGCAATCGTAAGATCTATGGGGCGGAAGAGATTCCGCCTTCTTTGCGCTGAACACCTCAGCAAAGTCTGCGTATTGGCTGGGGACCTGGTTCACTCCCACGTGCATGAGAGATTTAAGGGGAAAACAGGTCTCCATACAGTAAGGTGACGTGACCTGAACTCTCCCCTGTTTCCATAGGAGGGTTGGCTGGTGTATTTGCAACCATGGCAACCCAAGAATCACGGGAAACAATGGAGAGTGTATGATATCAAGGGATAAGAATTCTGTGTGGTTATTTTCACATGTCACCATGAGGGGTTGAGTCTGACTGTGGATAGAACTAGAAGTGGTACCGTCAATGAAACTCACGGATATCGGAACGTTTTTTCTCATGTGGGGAATTTTATTTCGCTCGACCAGATGCGTGTCGATAAAATTCCCCGAAGCTCCCGTGTCCACCATGGCTTCAACGGTAATCCGGTTTTGGTCCACTGTAAGGTGAGAGACGTGTAAATGTAACCACCAGTACTATTTTTTGTACTGCCTATGGTACAAGACGTGCCGCTCTTACCTTCGCACTTCTTACGTATCGCGGGACATCCGTCAACGGTATGGTCAGCAGACGCACAGTATAGACAGAGCTTGAGGTTACGTCTCCGGGCTTTCTCTCTCTCGGTCAGAGGTCCTCGGATCGCCCCAATCTCCATCATCTCTACAGCAGGACCCTGGCAGAACGGTCTTGGGTTGGGTGTGAAGTCTGAGACTCTCTCGGCTCTGCGTTCCCTCAGCCGTCTGTCAATGGTGGTGGCCTTCTGCATCAAGGCATTAAGTGTAAGTGGTAATTCTCCTCGGGCTAATTCGTCCTTCAGGGCTTCAGAAAGACCTAGGCGGAACTGATTCCTGAGAGTGATATCATTCCATTCAGTCTCCCGGGCCCAGCGAGTGTATTCCGCAATAAAGTCTTCTACAGGTCGTTTCCCTTGTTTAAGGCTGCGTATAGCGGTCTCAGCGGTCAGCTGTTTACTATGGTCCTCGTAGAGAAGGGCCATTTTTTCAAGGAACAGAGGAAAGGATTCCAGGACTGGGTCTTCTTTTTCTGAATAAGTATTGGCCCATGCTCTGGGCTTCCCCCTGAGGTATGAGATCATGGTAAGTACTTTTGATCTGTCAGTTGGGTATGTCCGGGGCTGCATCTCAAACATTAATTTGCATGCGTTCAGGAAATCCCTGAACTGTCTTCGGTCACCCGAGAATAACTCAGGTGGGCTTACTTTGGGTTCAGGTCCATCACGGTGGTGTCCTAGCCCCTGAGTGACAAGTTGCCGTAGTGCCTGGTTTTCTAGCTGGAGATGTTGTACAGTCACATTGAGGGTCTCCACCCTCTTAGTGAGGGTGACGAGGTGACCTGCAACCTCCGCTGGATCCATCTGGGTTCCACTAATATGTAACGCACCTAGTTGATCAGTTAGGATCTCAACTGCGGAAGCAATGGA
This sequence comes from Bufo gargarizans, assembly GCF_014858855.1. Classification (NCBI taxonomy): domain Eukaryota; kingdom Metazoa; phylum Chordata; class Amphibia; order Anura; family Bufonidae; genus Bufo; species Bufo gargarizans. The sequence continues at coordinate 71,508,053 of NC_058085.1, read as the reverse complement.
CATCCACTATTATCCCACCACCCTTGTGTTTGGCTGTGGGATTCGCGGTTACTCAGTATGTACCCCAGGCGTCACTCAGTCTTAGGCGGAGAGTTTGGGGTAACAAAATAATTTACCGCTATCCATCTAATTAGTTTTACTGATGGTAAGGAGGGACTCTCAGCATTACAGGAGTCACGAGTTAGTATAAGCTTGTGCAACGTTTAGCGTTAGCATCTAGTATGCAATAGCTTCAGAGTTAGTATATAGCATGTCCTCAGTTTAGTATATAGTATGCCATAGGTTCAAGGTTAGTATATAGCATGTCCTCAGTTTAGTATATGGTATGCCATAGGTTCAGAGTTAATATAGCATGTCCATAGTTTAGTATACACTATGCAGTAGGTTCAGAGTTAGTATAGCATGTCCACAGTTTGATATATACTATGCAGTAGGTTCAGAGTTTGTATAGCATGTCCACAGTTTGATATATACTATGCAGTAGGTTCAGAGTTAGTATAGCATGTCCACAGTTTGATATATACTATGCAGTAGGTTCAGAGTTAGTATAGCATGTCCACAGTTTGATATATACTATGCAGTAGGTTCAGAGTTAGTATAGCATGTCCACAGTTTGATATATACTATGCAGTAGGTTCAGAGTTAGTATAGCATGTCCACAGTTTGATATATACTATGCAGTAGGTTCAGAGTTAGTATAGCATGTCCACAGTTTGATATATACTATGCAGTAGGTTCAGAGTTTGTATAGCATGTCCACAGTTTGGTATATACTATGCAGTAGGTTCAGAGTTTGTATAGCATGTCCACAGTTTGGTATATACTATGCAGTAGGTTCAGAGTTAGTATAGCATGTCCACAGTTTGATATATACTATGCAGTAGGTTCACTCTGAGTTCCGGGACATTAATCAGAGCAGGTAACAGGCATATACTTGCGGTTAGTTGGTCCTGGCTAGAAAGCCAGTGGCAAGAAGGTAGACAGTCCTTCACAATGTAGTTAGGCATCCAGGTTTGGATATGTGGACAGAGTCTTCAGATACCATGGAGCTAGCAGGGTGCGCACTCCATTAGTGGAACACCCTGCTTAGCACCTGTCTTCAATTTAAGGGCTGAATGGTAAGTGGGCGGAGTCACAGAAGGCCCGGCGGCCACTGCGTTCCACGCTGGAGCGCAAGCCAGCGTAACAACACAGGCGGTCGCTGCGTTCCACGCTGGAACGCAAGCCAGCGTATCATCGCAGACGGCCGGTGCGTTCCACGCTGGAGCGCAAGCCAGCGTATCGTCACAGGGAGCCGCTGCGGTCCAGGCTGTATTGTTACACTGGCCCACCTTCTGTTCTACATGTGTGTCCAGGGCTGGTACTTGCTTTTTAGCAAAGAAATGATAGCTTGGGACTCTCCACCTCAGCGCGGCATAAGCCTTCAGTTCTCTGAAAGGTGCAGAGTCCACCATTTGAAAAGGGAGGGACTGCAGCACCAGCATCTTGGCCAGGAACACGTTCAGCTTCTGCACCGTTTGGATGCATACTGGTATCTCTTGGCAAATGCTTCGGTGATCAATTGCTGAAGGAATGACTCATGTGGAGAAGGAGGGCGAGGAGCAGGAGCATCAGGACCGGTAGATAATGGGAAGGACAGACAGCTCCCTTTGGCTGAGGTGGTGGAGCCTTGGCTGCCTGAAGTTGGGTGCGTGCCACTGGGTGAATCCGCGGTTGTTGCGTCGGGCTGGACTACCACTTTGGAGCCACGGTTCTCCCAGGCCACTGTATGATGATGCTGCATTTGTTGACCCAGGGTCATGGTGCCAACATTGCCACCCTGACCACGCTTCACCTTCTGCCCACAGATTCGGCAAATGTCCATGTTCACCTACTCCGGACTGCGCACTACGCACTGATTTACTACTACCGCCGATGCCTTCGTAAACTCCTGCATCACTACTTTACGGGGAGGTAGGCTGCTGCGAAGCAGGTGGTCTACCCCGGGCACGTTTGGCTCCCGATTTGTAACCGCTGCCTCCCTGCTTACTTCCAGCCATTCTACCACCTTGCTGGCTCAGCCGCTGCTTCACAGGTAAGCTGCCACCCTCTTCTCCTGATGATGATGAAGCCCTTTTGCACCCAGCTCCCAAGTGCGATCGGCTTCATCACCATCTAGTAGTGTCTGCATGTCACTGATCTCCTCCTCAACGGTCTCTGGGTCAGGAGCCTGACCGCTCACAATACCACCTCCCACGCCACTCTCCTTATCACTACTTGCCCGCCTAGCGGGCAGTAGCTGTTTAGTGTCCTCTAGTAGCTCTTCCTCGCTTAAAAGTGGAGCTGAGCCTTCTGTATATAATACTTCTTGCGGTGAGGGAACAGAAAAAGACAGAGGCAGGTTGTGGACAGGTGAGGGCACAGGGCCAGGCCAACTAAGGGTTTCGTCTGATGAACCCAATGACTGTTGGCTGGTTGTGTCTGATGTCACTTGGGATGAAGTGGATGACCGAGTTAACCAATCAAAAACCGCTGGATTGTTGGTCAAGACATGACCATTAGATGACACCTGGAGCTCAGGCCTCTCCCTGTGACTCCTTCTGCCACGCCCCCTTACTCTGCTGCGACCTCTGCCTGCGCCAGAAACATTTATGCCTCTGCCACTCCTCTGTGCATGGCCTGGCACTTCTCTGTCTGACATACTTTTAGCTGGACTAAATACATTAAAAGTAAATTAAAACACCCCTAAAAATGACAAATATATTTTTCTTTTTGTACTTAATTAAGCCACTAAACGCTTTTGCCACAAATAAGTGCACCAGTGAAGTGCGTATATTTTTTACTTTCTGTACAATTTCAACACATATAATTGCAGAAGTGAACTGAGAATATAACTTTCTTTTTGTACTGAAATAGGCCAATAAATGCTTTTAGCAGAAATCAATGCACCAGTGAAGTGCGTATATATTTTCATTTCTATACTGAAATAGACCAGTAAATGCTTTCAACTCATATAACTGCAGTAGTGAACTGAGAATATATTCTTCTTTTTGTATTGAAATAGGCCAGTAAACACTTTTAGCAGAAATGAATGCACCAGTGAAGTGCCTATATATTTTTCTTTCTGTACTGAAATAGGCCAGTAAATGCTTTCAACACATAGAACTGCAGAATTGAATTGAGAATATATTTTTCTTTTTGTTCTGAAATAGGCCAATAAATGCTTTTAGCAGAAATCAATGCACCAGTGAAGTGCGTATGTATTTTTATTTTTGTTCTGAAATAGGTCAGTAAACGGTTTCAACACATATAACTGCAGTAGTGAACTGAGAATGTATTTTTCTTTTTGTACTGAAATAGGCCAATGAACAGTTTTGCCACAAATAAGTGCACCAGTGAAGTGCGTATATTTTTTCCTTTCTGTACAATTTCAACACATACAGACGTGGACAAAATTGTTGGTACCCTTTGGTCAATGAAAGAAAAAGTCACAATGGTCACAGAAATAACTTTAATCTGACAAAAGTAATAATAAATTAAAATTCTATAAATGTTAACCAATGAAAGTCAGACATTGTTTTTCAACCATGCTTCAACAGAATTATGTAAAAAAATAAACTCATGAAACAGGCATGGACAAAAATGATGGTACCCCTAACTTAATATTTTGTTGCGCAACCTTTTGAGGCAATCACTGCAATCAAACGCTTCCTGTAACTGTCAATGAGACATCTGCACCTCTCAGCAGGTATTTTGGCCCACTCCTCATGAGCAAACTGCTCCAGTTGTGTCCGGTTTGAAGGGTGCCTTTTCCAGACTGCATGTTTCAGCTCCTTCCAAAGATGCTCAATAGGATTGAGGTCAGGGCTCATAGAAGGCCACTTTAGAATAGTCCAATTTTTTCCTCTTAGCCATTCTTGGGTGTTTTTAGCGGTGTGTTTTGGGTCATTGTCCTGTTGCAAGACCCATGACCTGCGACTGAGACCAAGCTTTCTGACACTGGCTAGTACATTTCTCTCTAGAATTCCTTGATAGTCTTGAGATTTCATTGTACCCTGCACAGATTCAAGACACCCTGTGCCAGACGCAGCAAAGCAGCCCCAGAACATAACAGAGCCTCCTCCATGTTTCACAGTAGGGACAGTGTTCTTTTCTTGATATGCTTCATTTTTTCGTCTGTGAACATACAGCTGATGTGCCTTGGCAAAAACTTCGATTTTTGTCTCATCTGTCCACAGGACATTCTCCCAGAAGCTTTGTGGCTTGTCAACATGTAGTTTGGCATATTCCAGTCTTGCTTTTTTATGATTCGTTTTCAACAATGGTGTCCTCCTTGGTCGTCTCCCATGTAGTCCACTTTGGCTCAAACAACGACGGATGGTGCGATCTGACACTGATGTTCCTTGAGCATGAAGTTCACCTTGAATCTCTTTAGAAGTCTTTCTAGGCTCTTTTGTTACCATTCGGATTATCCGTCTCTTAGATTTGTCATCAATTTTCCTCCTGCGGCCACGTCCAGGGAGGTTGGCTACAGTCCCATGGATCTTAAACTTATGAATAATATGTGCAACTGTACTCACAGGAACATCTAGTTGCTTGGAGATGGTCTTATAGCCTTTACCTTTAACATGCTTGTCTATAATTTTCTTTCTGATCTCTTGAGACAGCTCTTTCCTTTGCTTCCTCTGGTCCATGTCGAGTGTGGTACACACCATATCACCAAACAACACAGTGATTACCTGGAGCCATATATATAGGCCCAATGGCTGATTACAAGGTTGTAGACACCTGTGATGCTAATTAGTGGACACACCTTGAATTAACATGTCCCTTTGGTCACATTATGTTCTGTGTTTTCTAGGGGTACCATCATTTTTGTCCATGCCTGTTTCATGAGTTTATTTTTTTACATAATTCTGTTGAAGCATGGTTGAAAAACAATGTCTGACTTTCATTGGTTAACATTTATAGAATTTTAATTTATTATTACTTTTGTCAGATTAAAGTTATTTCTGTGACCATTGTGACTTTTTCTTTCATTGACCAAAGGGTACCAACAATTTTGTCCACGTCTGTATAACTGCAGAAGTGAACTGAGAATATATTTATATTTTTGTACTGAAATAGGCCATTAAACGCTTTTAGCAGAAATAAATGCACCAGTTAAATGCATAATTTTTTTTCTTTCTGTACTGAAATAGGCCAGTAAACACTTTCCACACATATAACTGCAGAAGTGAGCTGAGAATATATTTTTCTTTTTGTACTGAAATAGGCCAGTAAATGCTTTTAGCAGAAATAAATGCACCAGCGAAGTGCGTATATATATTTTTTTCTCTACTGAAATAGGCCAGTAAATGCTTTCAACACATATAACTGCAGAAGTGAACTAAGAATATTTTTTTTTCTCTACTGAAATAGGCTAGTAAACGCTTTTAGCAGAAATAAATGCAGAAGTAAAATGAGAATATATTTTCCTTTTTAACGCTTTTAGCAGAAATAAATGCACCAGTGAATTGCATATATTTTTCTTTATTTTTGTACTAAAATAAGCCACTAAACTCTTTCACCACAAATAAATAGAAGATTGAAGGGTGTATATATTTTTTCCTTTTTGTACTGAAATAGGACACTGAACGCTTTTACCACAAATAACTGCAGAAGTGAAATGCATATATATTTTTCCTTTTTGTACTGAAATAGGTCACTAAACTCTTTCAGCACAAATAACTGGAGAAGTGAAATGCGTATATATTTTTCTTTTTCCACAGATATAAGCCACTAAAGGCTTTTCACCATAGCACTTGCACGCCAATAACAAGAACCAATTAGCTGGAATGCTAAAGCTGTATAATGGCTATTTGGATCCCCAAATAATGTTTCCCTGCACTTGTAAATCGCTTTTTTTTCACAATGAGGTTTTTCTGGCACTGTCCCTAGTTCCTTCTGACGTCTCTCTCTACACTAAGATGCTGTGAATTTATTCCTTCCTATCCGTTCCCTGCACTTAATAATACATTTTTTACGTTTTTTTTTTCATAATGAGGTTTTTCCTATTGCTGTCCCTAGCGCCTTCTCACATCTGTCCCTGCATTCAGAACACTGGAAAATGTCTGACTCTAAGATGGTTGCCATATTTATAGGGCTGTGACATCACAGGGCTGGCTGGCTGCTGATTGGCTGCATGCATTGCATTAAGGGTCAGCCGGCCTTCCCAGAGTTCCTTGCCCCGTGTCCTCACACGTGTAGCCGCTATTGTACCTGCCATTTTAGGAAAAATTGCAATTAGTTACCATGAAGCGTGAGGAAATTCTCATTCGATGCAAATCGATTTTTTTTTAAAATTTATATCGAATTCCACTACATCTGATTTGATTCGCTCATCTCTAACTAATACACGCCAAAAAAGGCTTCAGAACATATAACTGCACTGCTGAACAGCAAATACTTTTTTTTGCCACTGATACATGACAAAAAAGGCAGTAGAATATATCACTGCACCACTGAATGGCAAATACTTTTTTGCCACTAATACATGCCAAAAAGGGCTGTAATTTTGCCACTTCAAAACACAAAAACTAATAATAAGCCCTTTTTTGCCACTAATACATGCCAAAAAAGGCTTTAGAAAATATAACTGCACCATTGAACGACCAAAGAATGCTTTAGAACATATAACTGCACCGCTGAACGGAAAATAATACTTTTTTTTTGCCACTAATACATACCAAAAAGAGCTGTAATTTTGTCACTTCACCATACAGCAGCTAATAAGCCCTTTTTTCCACTAATACACGCCAAAAAGGTCTTTAGAACATATAACTGCACCGCTGAACGGTAAAAAAAGGCTTTAGAACATATAACTGCACCGCTGAACGGCAAATACTTTTTTTGTGCCACTGATACATGACAAAAAAGGCTTTAGAATATATCACTGCACCACTGAATGGCAAATACTTTTTTGCCACTAATACATGCCAAAAAGAGCTGTAATTTTGTCACTTCAAAACACAAAAACTAATAATAAGCCCTTTTTTGCCACTAATACATGCCAAAAAAGGCTTTAGAAAATATAACTGCACCACTGAACGGCCAAAGAATGCTTTAGAACATATAACTGCACCGCTGAACGGAAAATAATACTTTCTTTTTGCCACTAATACATGACAAAAAAAGGCTTTCGAGCGTAACTGCACCGCTAAACGGCAAATAATACTTTTTTTGCCACTAATACACGACAAAAAGGGCTGCAATTTTCTCACTTCACCACACAACGCCTAATAAACCCTTTTTTTGCCACTAATACTCACCAAAAATGGCTTTAGAACATATAACTGCACCGCTGAACGGCAAATATTTTTTTTTGCCACTAATAAACGCCAAAAAAAAATACGCAATTTTTTCACTTCACAACACAACGGCTAATAAACCCTTTTTTCCTACTTATACACTCCAAAAAAAGGCTTTAGAACATATAACTGCACAGCTGAATGGCAAATAATACTTTTTTGGGGCACTTATACACTCCAAAAAGAGCTGTAATTTTCTCACTTCACCACACAACAGCTAATAAGCCCTTTTTTCCCCACTAATGCACTCCAAAAAAGGCAACAGAACACATAACTGCACCGCACAAGGGCTAATAAGACTTATAAATATTTCCTAGTAATACACCCTGTTAATGACTGTAGACACAGAGTTAACACTTATGCTTTCTGAGATTTATGAGATGTGTTATCTAAACTAAGCAAACATTTTCAATTGCTTTTCAATGGCTTTTGATTCAAGATAACGCGATTATTTAAGAAATTTGAGTTGAGTTTGAGTACTAACCCTGCTACAGCTGTATGTATGCCCCCTGGTCAGCATACATCTCTATGTATATAATGTATATACTGCATATATATTTATAGATGTGCCCCAAGTATCTATAAATATATATATGCATTAAAACTGTGGCCAGTAGTAGCTCCCCAGATTGCCCCCCCTCCACCCCCCCCCCCCCCCCCTCTGGAATGTGCCTGCTGGGGCGAAGGGCGAAGAAACCGACAACTGGACAATTATGTCCAGTTTCTGCCTCTTCAAAGGACAGAGGATAAATAAGATCTTCTGCCCTTTGTCACCATCTCCAGCAGTGCCGGAGATGGTGTGCCTAACAGGGACATGGGAACAAAGAGGTCCCATGCCCCTGTGTGTGGCTTACCTCCGGCACTGTAATTACAGTGCCAGAGGTGTGCATCCTCTCCACAGACGGGAGGATCAAAGGATCACCCCGCCTGGAAGCGCGCTCCAGGATGCGCGGGCCGGCGCGGTGATGTCATATTACCGCGCCGACCCGCATGGAGCAGGCGGAAGCACAGGGATACGGGAGTGGGCGTGGCCGGGTTTAAATACCCCGGCCGTACTACTCTCAAGAGTTCGAGCCAGCAGCCTGGCACAAGAGAGGATCATCCCCTAAAGAGACGAGCATATACAAGCGGGATTTAATCCTTGGACAACGAGCATATACAAGCGGGAATTAAACCCTGGACAACGAGCATATACAAGCGGGAATTAACTCCTGGACAACGAGCATATTGGGCTAAGTATCATTAACCCCTGAATACCCTATACCACCACCGTTTTTCCCCTGCATTAAGCCCTGCATTTCCCTATACCACCAACGCCTTTTACCCCTGCATAATCCCTGTTAACCCCTACTTCTCCAATTCCTATACCACCAACGCAGCATTAACCCTTGTTTTCACTACCCTATACCACCAACGATCGGTATTACCCCTGCATTCCCTACCCTATACCACCAACGATATCTGTATTAACTCCTGCATTCCCTACCCTATACCACCAACTATATCTGTATTAAACCCTGCATTCCACAAACGCATTACCCTGCATTTAACCCCTGCTACACTAAATACCACATTTCCCTATACTATCATCATATACCCTGTATTGCATTAACCCCTGTGGCTCCCCTGCCTGGCATTCCATCATACCCCTGCATTGCTATATTGCATTAACCCCTTTGTTTCCCCATAGGGACAGAGTGTAAGGCTAGGTTGGGTGGGCTACTAATACATAGGGTGTAAGTAATTTTAATTGTAGTTAGAATCTGGGGAGGATTTGGGATTGTGTCAGCGTAGTTAGGACCGTATTATTGTATTGTATTAGTGTGTTGTTGCAGTGTAATTATATTATATTGCTGTGCTATAAATATAAATATTATATAAATATCTATTCTCTTGATATATATATATATAGTTATAAGCAATAATTAGACTGCAGAATCGTAGAGTGTTAATAAATACCTTTTATTTAAGCACAGCGTGTAGTCTATTTGTTGTAGCAGGCGCCGCAGCAATAGCCACAGGTAGTTTAGTATAGAGTACGGTAATCAGTACTATTTGTTTATTAGGTATAATTAGGTATAAATAGGTGGAGGCATCACTAGACGACTCACGCCTATTTATGAATAATTATTGAGATTTGCATAAATTTCAATAATTAATATTTCTCTTAACAAATGCTCTTTCCCTTTACTTCTATTTAGCAAAATAAAAGTTTTCAAGTCTTTTCTACCACTGTCCTCAGTGTGTGCTGATGTCTCTCCCTTAACTAAGTACACTGGAAAATGGCTGAATCCAAGATGGCTGAGGATATTTATAGGGCTGTGACATCACAGGGATGGCTGGCTGCTGATTGGCTGCATTCATGGCATTGTGGGTGTTCCCAGAATTTTTTGCTCCATGTCCTAACATGTGCAGCATCCATTTTAAGAATAAATGTGATTCGTTACCACGAAACATGAGGAAATTTGGATTTTTCCTGAAATTCGGATCGAATTCCTCATCTCTAGATGTCGCATATCTTGACTTCGCATATCTTGGATGGGAGAAAATGTCTGTATGTGGGTAAGTAACTGGCTGAGTGATAGAAAACAGGGTGGTTATTAATGCTACACACTCAGATTGGGTCACTGTCACTAGCGGGGTACCTCAGGGGTCAGTATTGGGCCCTATTCTCTTCAATATATTTATTAATGATCTTGTAGATGAGCTGCACAGTAAAATATGAATTTTTGCAGATGACACTAAACTGTGTAAAGTACCGTATTTTTTGCTTTATAAGACACACTTTTCCCCCCCAAAAGTGGATACTTCGCTGGCCACTATGCTGCACAGCGCGGCCAGCGAAGTATCAGTGTGGAGGGAGGAGGCGGGGACACTCATGGCGGGGCCCGGTGCAGTGACTCTAATACACCGGGCCCCGCAACTGTTAAATACATTCAATCTGATCTATATCTATTTGTATATGCTCTGTACGGTACTTACTGTAGTACCATAAGTATAGCATTAAGACGGCGCAGACCGGCATCTCCCTCGGTCATGCGCCGTCTGCCGCGGCTCCCTCCTCATGCGCCGCCTGCCACAGCTCCCTCCTCATGCGCCGCCTGCCCCAGCTCCCTCTGTCATGTGCTGCCTGCCTGTTCATTCATAAAGTGAGATAAGCAGGCAGGCGGCGCATGAGGAGGGAGCTGGGGCAGGCGGCGCATGAAGAGGGAGCTGCGGCAGGCGGCGCATGACCGAGGGAGATGCCGGTCTGCGCCAGCTTAATGCTATACTTACGGTGCTACAGTAAGTACTGTACAGAGCATATGCAATTAGATATAGATCAGATTTAATGTATTCAACAGTTGCGGGGCCCGGTGTATTAGAGTAGAGTCACTGCACTGGGCCCCGTTATAAATTGTCCCCGCCTCCTCCCTTCACACTGATGCATCTGATGGGGGATCTGTAGATGACACTTATGGGGATCTGTGGATGACATAAGTGTCATCCACAGAGCCCCATAAGTGTCATCCACAGAGCCCCATAAGTGTCATCCACAGATCCCCCATCAGTGTAATCCACAGATCCCCCTCAGTGTCATTCACAGATCCCCCCTCAGTGTGATTCACAGATCCCCCCTCAGTGTCATTCACAGATCCCTCATCAGTGTCATTCACAGATCCCCCATCAGTGTCATCAACAGATCCCCCATCAGTGTCATCCACATATCCCCCATCAGTGTCATCCACTGATCCCCCATCAGTGTCATCCACAGATCCCCCATAACAGTGCATCATCCATAGATCCCCCATAACAGTGCAATATCCATAGATCCCCCATAACAGTGTGTCATCCACAGATCCCCCCATAACAGTGCGGCATCCACAGATCCTCATAACAGTGCGTCATCCACAGATCCCCCATAACAGTGCGTCATCCACAGACCACCATTAGTTCAAAACCTACCAAAAGCGCACCTTTTGGTTCAAAATATTTTTTTCTTATTTTCCTCCTCAAAAACCTAGGTGCGTCTTATCATCAGGTGCGTCTAATAAAGCGAAAAATGCGGTAATTAATATATTAATATCTGAATCAAAGAAGTGGATACAACACAATGAGACAAAAAGGCAAAATCATACCCGAAAGCACAGATATTCTAAGCTAAAAGTAATTGCACTATATCACCATAAATTCCAGTAGTGACTATCTACAAGAAACCTGTCTAACAAAAATTGCACAAATCAGAAATGAAAGAGAGAACGGAATGCGATGACTACATATGAAGATATAATCATAAATGGCAAAAAAATAAAACTGACAGTAGAGTCAAGATAGTGTCACTATTGAAATTTATGGTGATATGATAAAATAACTTTTTGCTTAGAATATCTGTTATTGGGTATGGTCTTGCCTTTTTTTCTCATTGTGTTATATCTATTTCTTTGATCTAGACACTGATGTTGTTAATATGAGATCTTTACTGTAGATTTACTGTTGATAAAGCTTCATAAAGGACCAAAACATCAGGTTTTTCTGTATGGTAGCTGTTTTTCTACATTATCTAAGCCATACTAACCTGGATCATGCTTGGAAGTTAAGTGAATTGTTTATAAAGAGTAACATCTTAAGAGCATATAAGAATGAAGTGCCATTCATTTCTGTTCCCATCCGTCAGGAGTCCCACCAGGCACCCTACTGATCAGCTGTTCCAGGCTGTCCTGGTGCTGGAAACTTTACAGCATACAGAGTGGAAGCAGAAGGCTCCATCCACTGTGTAGTTTCCAGTGCCAGCATACTGCAGCTCAGCATTTATTCAATTAAATGGGAGCTAAGCTACAGTACATTGACCTAGGCACTACACGGTGTATGGGGCTGTCTGCTTCCAACCCTGGATGCTTTATAGTTCCTGGCACTGGCAGGTACCTGAAACAGCTAATTGGTGGGGGTGTCAACTGATCTGATATTTAAACCTATGCTTAGGATAGGCCATCGATGTCTGTAGCCCAGACAACACTTGTAAAATGTACAGCAATAGATTGGAGCTGAAAGAAAAGGAGAATTGTAGATGCAATTTTTAATTTTCAGATTTTTTATTTATTTTGTGTGAACAATATCTGTTGCTGAAATCGCCACTACTTTTCCATGGTAAGTCTCTAACTTTCTTATGGGTCTTTGCCTAATGTTGGCGGTCTACAACCTGCGGTTCTCCACCTGTAATAAAATTGAGATAGCCTTGGGCTGCCAGAGCATGCTGAGAGTTGACATCTAGAGAGTCACAGGCTGGGTACTACTAGTCTAAAGCAAGGACGGGGTGCTTGATTGGTGAATTACTCTTCATTAACCTGGTCATAGCAAGTTCAGGCTCTGCAGACATTGACTGATATCAAGATTAAGTCCTGGAAATAGAGAACAAGAGATAAGAAGTTTATATGCACATCCTTGAAAAATAAGGTTAGTAGGTTAGTAGTTCTATTTCCAGCCAATGTACTGTTCCGGGGAGACGTTGCACTCACCAGAGTTATGGTGAGCGAGGCCAGCTCCCGGCAGCTCACCAAGCACAGTGCCATACATAGTATAGGACTGAGCTGCAACTAGACCATGTGATGTCACATGGCCTAGAAAGAGGTAAAAGTACGACATGCAGTACGGCGTGAACTAGCGGCAGGACGGCTCCGACAGGAGCCCCCTGCCGCTAATGTGAAAGTACCCTTAGATACACACTTCAGCAGGTAGTATCGCACACAACAGGCTCTGTATCAGGCACACATACATGTTAGGATTAGATACAGATGTGTTTGGGCGTGCTTGCCAATTCCAGCTGTTTATCACACTCTGGAGATGGTGAGGGCAGAGCCTGTGGACGGTCAGTGATGGGATTAGATACAGAGCTCAGCAGGCTGTATCACACAGGATAGGATTAGATACACATGTGAGGGCAGAGCCTGTGGACGGTCAGTGATGGGATTAGATACAGAGCTCAGCAGGCTGTATCACACAGGATAGGATTAGATACACATGTGAGGGCAGAGCCTGCAGACGGTCAGTGATGGGGATTAGATACACATCTCAGCAGGTTGTATCACACAGGATAAGATTAGATACACATGTGAGGGCAGAGCCTGTGGACGGTCAGTGATGGGATTAGATACAGAGCTCAGCAGGCTGTATCACACAGGATAGGATTAGATACACATGTGAGGGCAGAGGCTGTGGACGGTCAGTGATGGGATTAGATACACAGCTCAGCAGGCTGTATCACACAGGATAAGATTAGATACACATGTGAGGGCAGAGCCTGTGGACGGTCAGTGATGGGATTAGATACACAGCTCAGCAGGCTGTATCCCACAGGATAGGATTAGATACACATGTGAGGGCAGAGCCTGCAGACGGTCAGTGATGGGATTAGATACACAGCTCAGCAGGCTGTATCACACAGGATATGATTAGATACACATGTGAGGGCAGAGCCTGTGGACGGTCAGTGATGGGGATTAGATACACAGCTCAGCAGGCTGTATCACACAGGATATGATTAGATACACATGTGAGGGCAGAGCCTGTGTGGACGGTCAGTGATGGGATTAGATACACAGCTCAGCAGGCTGTATCACACAGGATAGGATTAGATACACATGTGAGGGCAGAGCCTGTGGACGGTCAGTTATGGGATTAGATACAGAGCTCAGCAGGCTGTATCACACAGGATAAGATTAGATACACATGTGAGGGCAGAGCCTGTGGACGGTCAGTGATGGGGATTAGATACACAGCTCAGCAGGCTGTATCACACAGGATATGATTAGATACACATGTGAGGGCAGAGCCTGTGGAGTCTGGACGGTCAGTGATAGGATTTAGACGATAGGATTTAGGAGTGAGAAGTAGATTCATGTCTGTGTGCAGAATGATGGACACAGGAGTTATAGGAGTAGCTGCTGCAGGCAGAGCAGAGTGGGGGCGTGGCCAGCCTGTGACTCATCACTGTGCAGTGCAGTCAGGCTGGTGTACCAATAAAGTTATGTATTCAACAAAACAAGGGGAGAAAGTAAACAGATCTGCCAGGATAATGTGATGTCTTCCAGGGGGGAAGGAAAGCTCAGACATGAAAAACAAGTATTGGGGCATATGTATGGATGGTGAGGGGTGTTAGGAGCACATAAAAAAATGTTGATTTTGGGACTAGACAACCTCTTTAATGTTTTACCTGTGCGAGAGGAGCATGGCACAGGCATTGTTGAATCCCTGTGTCATGCTCTGCTGCCTGACAACATGCCAGTTTAAAAATGATCTGGAGTAAGATATATTATTTTTTACCAGGTGCAGTCCTCTTGTTACACTTGGTGCATCTTCTGACAGTCAAAGCATCAGAGAGGTCAATTTATGCCAGCTGTAGTTGGTTTAGCTTTGCACTGTAATTTGTGCCAGTTTCTGGTGTAAATAATAGTAACTCTTTTAGGCTCCTTGCAGTCGAGCGTGTCTGGATTAGGGCCGGATGCGTTGCGGAGGCGTTTAATGAAAACTGTGCGATTTCGCAAGCAAGTTCATTAGTTTTATTTGCGATCAGTTTTTATCGCGCGGGTGCAATGCGCAATGATGCGTTTTTCACACACGTGATAAATAACTGAATGTTTACAAACACCATCTCTTAGCAACCATCCATGAAAATCGCATCCGCACTTGCTTGCGCAGCCCTATTCACTCCTATGGGGCCTGCGTTGCGTGAAAGATGCAGAATATAGAACATGCTGTGATTTTCATGCAACGCACAAGTGATGCGTGAAAACCAACGCTCATGTACACAGCCCCATTGAAATGAATGGGTCCGGATTTGCATCACGCATTGCACTCGCGCAGAATACTCGCTCGTGTGAAAGAGGCCTTACGCCGCTGCCTCCTGCTAAGCATTGCTCAGTTTTTTTTACAAATTAGCAAGAGTAACGTAAATAGAAATAAAATAAAATATAAAAAGAGAATTTCTGAGCAAAATGCTGTTGTGCAATTCTATATTAAGTAAATGTGTAGTTTGCTACACAAGTAGCATAAACGGATTACATTAACAGCGGTTCTTTTTAATAAATTCTACGTGTGTTAACTTTTTCTGATATGATTACAGAGATCCCAAATTTATATCAATTTCGGGTTTTACTACTTTTGCAAAATAAAAACTTTTTGTTAAAAAAAATGATATTTCCTTTTATACAGCCTCATTCCTTCACGTTTAAATTTTTTCCATCTATGGAGCCGCGTAATGGCTTGCTTATTTGTTTTACAACTTTTCATTTACATACATGCAAATTTTTGATCACCGAGGCTGACCCTTGGGTTTCTGCTGCACTTTTGCATGCCGAACGTCCCTTGACATGCAGATTCCACGCTGTTTTAGTATTTTTTTTACTGCATTAGGGCTCATGCACGCGGCCGTTGCCCTGCCGTGGCCGTATTGCGGCCTGCATACGATGGGTCCGCAATACACGGGGCACCGGCCGTGTGCACCCGGCATCACAGATGCGGATCCATTCACTTGAATGGGTTCGCAAACCCGGAGATGCGGTGTGGAAGCACGGATCAGAACCCCGTGTGCATGAGCCCTTATCCACATGGAAAAAAACTGCCATTTGAATGACCACTTGTTCTGTAGTTTTAGACAAAAGATAAGAAACAAGCCATTCTGGAATGTTTTATGATTTTCATTATATGGGATGAATAACATGCTAGTTTTAGATTAGATAGTTGTGGGTGTGATGATACCAATTATGTGTACTTTTTAAATTTCTTCAATATTTTGTGAAAATAAAGTAATTTTTAATTCCAAACAGATTTTATTGTTTCTCTCTTATTTTTATAGAAGTACATAGATATTAGACCCAGGGGTTTTTATTATTCCCCTGGCTGTCATGGAAACCCATCAGCACCACACAGTGCAAAGTCATCGATATCTATAGACAAGAACAAAGGTAAGGAAGGTCACATCTGTAGCTCTAATCCCAGCCATTACAACAGGGAGTCAGCTCCTGCACCCAAACCATTATATATATATATATATATATATATATTTTTTATTTTTAATTTTTTTTATGCCGTGGGCTCCTATGACCATTTTTGAATAAAAAGGCAGGGACACAACAAAGTCTCTTCAACACTGTTTATTGCTTGTTCCAGCCAACTTACAGTTCAGCTACAGCCGGATTGCAGCCGGGCCAGGTAATCAATCCACAGGCCAGTGTTTCCTTTACACGTGCCTTGCAGTGTGTGATCTGCAGCCTCTCACTCCACAGACACACCCTGCTTCCTGCTGCTCACTTTTAAAACACAGTCAAGGACTTGAGCCACGTATAAACCCCGGAGTGGATCGTGGTGAATAAGCACCCACCCAGCTCTTTGCTTGCTGCCAGTAAAAGCCAGGCCCGGGTTAGCTGTTACCAGCTGTACTAGGTAACAACAGTGTACTAGTGGACACTCTAGCTTCTGGCTTCCACTCCACCAAGGCCGAGTACCTTGGTGGCACGTCTCAGGTACACCCCAGAAAACCACAATATGTATCTCCTTAATAGGCTTCTTGCACCATTCTCGGAGATACATACCATCCTTTATATATGAGGCCTGTCACTACCTCACATAATCTTCCCTCTGTTCAAACCTGTGGGGATGAACACCTGCACCAAAACATGATGCTCGTGACAGGGCATCTGCATTACCCTGCAGATTTCCCGCTCGATGTTCCCCCGAGAAATATCAATTCTGCAAGGAGAGAAACCACCTGGTTACCCGAGCATTTCTCTCCTTGAAATTTCTCATCCAGACCAATGGTGAATGGTCCATCACCAGGTGAAAATGCCGCCTCGTCAGTTAGTACCGTAAGGATTCCAAGGCCCCCCTGATGGCTAGGCACTCCTTCTCCACTACGCTGTAGTTCTTTTCTGCTAGGGTAAGCTTTCTACTCAAATAAGTGATGAGATGTTCATCTCCGTTCACTTTTTGAGACAGAACGGCTCCTAGCCCTACTTTAGACGCGTTTGGATGATGAATTCGTCCTTAAAGTTGGGGGTTCACATAGGGCCTGAAATACTTCTTCTGCCTAAAGATTACACCGAATCCTGACTGACTTCCATCCTTTCAGCAGATCGGTTAGGGGTGCAGCCCTCCCAGCGAAATTGGGTAGAAACCGCCTATAATACTCAATTATGCAGAGAAACGTTTTGACTTGCTTCATCGTGAGAGGTCGGGGCCAATTACGAATGGCCTTGACTTTGTTTATATGAGGTTTGATGATCCCATGGCCAATCACGTACCCCAAAAAGTCAAGCCCGCATCTTGGAGTCCACGACCTGCCTGCACATGGAACAAATGAGACTGCCAGTCACCACTATGGATAATGATATCATCCAAGTAGGTGTATGCGTACTCCCGAAGAGGTTTAAAGACTATGTCCATTATCCTCTGGAACGTGGATGGGGCCCCATGTAGCCCAAAAGGCAAAATGATATAGTGGTAAAGTCCTTCTGGTGTGACAAAGGCAGTATTTTCCTTTGCTGAATCTGTCAGAGGTGCCTTCCAGTAACCCTTGGTTAAATCCAGCGTTGTGAAGTACTGGGCCTGGTCCAGTCTTTCAATTAGCTCGTCAACGCGGGGCATTGGATAAAGGTTGAACTTCGACACTTCATTCATTCATTCAATTTCCGGAAATCGTTACAAAATCGTAACAATCCGTTTGGCTTTGGAATCAACACAATGGGACTGGCCCACTCACTCTTGGATTCCTCGATAACTCCTAGGCTAAGCATCTTCTGTACCTCTTCTGTAATGGCTTGTCTCCGGGCCTCTGGCACACATTACCCGCGGCTCGGTGACAATGTCATACCGGACCACCGATTTATGACCGTGCTTTTCTGAAAAGACAACGGTATTCTGCTGCACTAACTTCCTGACCTCCCATTTTTGTTGTTTTGACAGGGTTCCTGCTATTTGTACTCCGACCTCTGTGGCCCACAGGGATTCTCGGTCCCTCCACACCTTTAGCAAGTTTACGTGATATATTTGTTCTGTTTTTCTCCGCCGAGGCTGATATTTTATAATAAACTACGCCCAACTTCATAGGGTCCTTGCCACTTGGCCAGAAACTAACTCTCAGCAGTGGGTACGAGTACGAGAACTCTATCTCCTGGAGAAAAGTTCCTGACTGTGGCCTTTCTATTATACCCATTGCTCTGAGCTGCCTGAGCCTCTACTAGATGTTCTCTCACAATGGGCATTACTGATGCAATCCATTCCTGCATATCTGCAATGTGCTCTATTACACTCTTATGGAGAGTAGGCTCCTGCTCCCATGTCTCTTTGGAAATGTCAAGCAGGCCTCTGGGATGTCTGCCATATAACAGTTTGAACGGGGAAAGCCCTGTTGAAAACTGGGGAACCTCTCGGATGGCGAACAACAAATATGGCAGCAACATATCCCAGTCCTTCCCATCTTGGGATACTACCCTTTTCAACATACTCTTTAGGGTTTTATTAAACCTTCCCACCAGCCCATCTGTTTGGGGGTGGTAAACTGATGTGCGTAACTGCTTGTTTCAAAGCAGCTTGCACAACTGCTTTGTCACTTAAAAAAGGATTACCTTGATCTGTAAGGATCTCTTTGGGCAGCCCAATGCGGCAAAACATGGCAAATAGTTCCCTGGCAATAAGTTTGGCTGAGGTACAGTATGGCGGAGAGGAATGGCCTTCAGTTACTAAGTCGCATAGTCCAATACCACTAATATGTGTTTGTGGCCCCGAGCCGACTTTACCATGGACCCCACAAGATCTATAGCGATCTGTTCAAAAGGTACCTCTATAATGGGAAAAGGTACCAGTGGACAACAGAAATTCACTGTGGAAGCAGTAATCTGACACTCGAGACACAAGTAACCTCTTCATAGACACTAGGCCAGAAGAACCACTGGAGTATGCGCTCTAGTGTCTTTTTGACCCCAAGATGACCTCCCATTACATGTGTGTGAGCCAAGTGTAATACTGCCCAGCGGTAGGGCTGTGGTACTACTAGCTGCTCCACTATCTCCTGTCGGACCTTGTCGATGTGGTACAATAAGTCCTGGGAAACAGCCATATTGGGAAACACCACTTCTGCACCCGGTTGTTGGGCTACCATATTGATTACAGTCACTCTCTCTCTGTCTCGTACCAGAGTGGGGTGCTGGAGTTGTCCCCGGACACCTCCTGCTCCGGGATATATGTGGCCTCTGCGGCCTCACCGGCCAATACCTCTAGGGGAAATCTATCGGGGTTACACTCTGGCCCTGTAATGAGGACCCCTACGACCAGTAGCCTGGAATCGGGGTCTTCGGGTTCAGGACCTTCCCGCCTGGTGTGGCCATGACATCCATCGCCATTGTATACACTTGGATATCCCCATGTATACAGATAATGGAGACCTTTTGTTCAGAGGGATTTGACAAACCAGTGACCCGTGCACTAGGGTCACTAGACTCCCGGAGTCTAACAGTGCGTTAATACAGTACCCGTTAATAAACACCTGACACATAGGAGATTCACCAGTGCTCAGCAGGGTGTCTGCAGTACAAACAGGCTGTCACGGCCTCGGTGTAGTGCCCTGTGGCACGTTTGCTGTACATGCCGGTTGGTTGTGGTTGTCAGCATGTGTGCTTTTCTCCCCTTCTCCTGGTTCCTCCTCTTTCTGGTGCTGGAGGGGTTAACTACCTTGCTGGGTGTGGTCACTAGGTGCTTCTTATACCTGTGGCTTATGGCCAGGAGTCAGTTGTACTCCAGCCTTGCTGTGTGCTGGAGTTATGCTCCTGGTCTGGATGTTCCATCTTTCAGTGTGAGGGCCACCTAGTGTGACATACTGTTTCGGTGGGGAGTGGGGGAAACTCCCCACCATATGATGAAGGGTGTATAGGGAAGCAGCTAGGCCTGGATGCCGGGATCAGGGAGCAGGTCACCTCCTAAAGCGTCCCTAATCCTCTCCCTAACTCCTCACCATATGAGCAGACCTGGATGATACGACTGCTCATACCCAGAATACCTAGGACCCTGAGTCGCCCTGAAAATCCTTCACATCATTAACGCATCGTGTTTTCTTGACACAAAAGTCATTGAAAAGCAATTCAAAGTGTTTGCTTAATACATTTAGTTTAGATAACACGTCTCATAAAGCATGAGTGTTAACTCTACTACATCCGTATGAGGCCTGTCGCTGCCTCAAAATATATATGTAGTTAAGGCTGCCGTGCAGCCTGTATTTGTGGGAGGGGCATAGGCCCCGCCTCCTGGCTATTTGAGGCGGAGGAGTGCAGAGGGACGGGACGTGCAGCCAGGTACCTGGTACTTCCGGTTTTCGTCTGGCTCCTGCACGTCCCGTTCCCGCAAGCCTCGGTCTGGGTGAGTATGGGACCTGCCTCGGCTCGGTACGGTGGCTCAGGTAAGCAAGGTACCCGGGTCTGGCCGGGTCCTTACCTCGGGCCAGGGGCGGCGCACGGCTGGTCGAGACCTCGCTGCACGAGGGATGACGCGGGCACGCTGGGGGTGGGGGGGGCCGGAGGCGCTGCGGGCTTCCTCGTGGCAAGCCGGCCGGGGGCGTGTGATCAAGTACGGGCGTGCGTGCTGGGGG
Source organism: Bufo gargarizans (assembly GCF_014858855.1). Lineage (NCBI taxonomy): Eukaryota > Metazoa > Chordata > Amphibia > Anura > Bufonidae > Bufo > Bufo gargarizans. Next base: position 71,487,119 of record NC_058085.1, on the reverse strand, counting down.
CGGCCGCGGGTGCCGGTCGCTAGGCACGCTCAGCGGCCCCACCCCTGGCAACGCTTGGCCGCTCGAGAACGCCGCTGCAGCGGGGATCTGCGGGGCACCTACAAATATACATATATATAGTGATGGTGTATCATATCTGTCTCATAGATAGGTGTGTGTATGTAGCGGTGTTTAATAGACAGTGTGTGTATATAATGTATTTGCATGGTATCAGGAGTACACAACATAGCTGGGTCTTTCTGTGGTTTGAAATGTATTATTGCTGACACAAGCACTCACCCCCAGGGAGGGAGGGAGTACACAATATAGCATTAACATTTCTCTTTGAAAAAAAAAAAAAAAAAAAAACATCGGCACGTGCACAGCATCAGGCACGCAGCTGGTTCACCTGAGAGGCGGCGGTGGTCCCCATGCATCACCCCGGGTTCTGAAGTTACAGCGTGTTCCATGGTGTTATCTCACGCTCATAATATATTCATGTATGTTGATGTATTGATGGCTGTTAGGCAGCCGGTCTGTGTCGTTGAGGGCTCTCCGGGCTGGAGCAGCAGTTGCCTGCGTTCTGGCGGGCCTGTGGCTCCAGCGGGAAGGCCCTGCAGTAAAAAAAAAAAAAAAAAAAGGGGAAATTGCATTTAACTGGTTGTCATGCGTCATGTTGCAGTGGGTTCTCCCGGCTCGTTATCCGACGCTCCACAGTCACAACCAGTATCTGATTCTGGTCGGTTATCTGACGCTCCACGCCATTCCAAGGATTCCTTACTTGCAGTAGGTGGTACGTCATGATTTCTACACGGGTATGGTATATGTCACGGGGGTTTGGCCGCAGGCACGTTCACACGTCTCCCATATGTGATGTCCGCCGCACCAGTGGCATGTGGTCCCTCTTGGCATGTCCAGGTTGTCATACCCGTCTCTCTTGTTGCTCGTCTGCTTGAAACGTTCAAGCTATGTTGCTTTTTCTACTAGTGGCAGGGAACTCCAGGGTGTCACTTGTTCATTGTAAATCGCATGTTCATTGTGGTGCGTCAGCTTGAAACGTTCAGGCATCCTTGCGTCCGCCACTCCGGTGGCATGTGGTCCGGCCTGGAACCCCAGGTTGTCGCTCTGTTTATTGTGGTACGTCTGCCTGAAGCGTTCAGGCAATAGTACGTCCTCCAATCCGTGTCATGCCTGAACCTCCAGGGTGTCTCTTCGTTCATTGTGGGTCACCTGTTTATTGTGGTGCGTCAGCTTGAAACGTTCAGGCATCATTGCGTCCGCCACGCCGGTGGCATGTGGTCCTGCCTGGGACCCCACGTTGTCACCTTGTTAATCGTGGTCATCTGCTTGAAACGTTCAGGCATCGTTGCGTCCGCCACTCCGGTGGCATGTGGTCCTGCCTGGAGCCCAGGCTGGTTACTTGGTTATCATGGTACGTCTGCTGGTGGCAGTCGGGCAGTAATACGTCCTCCACTCCGTGTCCTGCCTGGAGCTCCAGGGTGTCTGTCATCTTATGTGGTACGTCCGCTTGAAGCGTTCAAGTGTTATTGTGGTGATCACTCCGGGACAGCGGGGGCCCGCCTGGAACGTCCAGGGTCCATACTCGTCTCTTGTTACATGTCTGCTTGAAACGTTCAGGCGAAGTATGTCTGCCACACCGGTGGCTCGTGGTCCTGCCTGGAACGTCCAGGTTGTCTTATTTGTCTCCTGTGGCACGGGTGCTTGTAAACGTTGGTCAAATGTACGTCCGCTACCCCGGTGGCACGTGGTCATGCCTGGTACGTCCAGGTTGTCTGCCTCGTCTCGTTGCACGTCTGTCTGAAGCGTTCAGACAATGTCACGTCAGCCACCTCGGTGGCATGGTGTCCTGTCTAGCACATCCACAGGGTCATTTCGCCAGGGTGGGCACGCATCCTCCCTTAGCGGCCTGCATAACTGGTTGACGGCACTTCAGTCCGCAGCCTTGAAAAAAAAAAAAAAAAAGGGTTATGCCATGTTGTTGTTTTTGTGTGTTCCCTCAGAGGTAGACGGTACAGCCGGTCGCAACCAGGTTGGTAATACACCGGCGCATTTAGTTTTCATATTTGCTTTATTTTTACGGCAGCACGTTGGGGTCTCAGTGCCTTCGGCTTCCTTTAAAAAGGCCTCCACCTCGGTCAGTGGTACGAGCCTCCAGTACGGTATCGGTACCCCCTTTTGTCATCAAATTCCATAACCAGGTAAGTAGCAATTCTGGTCCGTTAGGCCGGCCTTAGTCCAGGGGCGGTCTCACTGGTAGGGGTATTAAAGGGGCGGACCACCGGGATGTTCTAGGCACGCCTGGTGTTCACACGAGTAACAAGGGTTTTGTCCTCAGGTGATATCCAGGGCTTAATCACAACACGGTCAACATGTCCCAGGCTTCAGACATCGATGACGCCTCGTCCATCTCCGGGTCCGTGGTTTCCAGTCTGGCAGGTCATGGATCCCTAAGGAGCTGGACCATTCCGAAGCTCGTGGCAGAGTTAAATAGAAGGGGCATCAGTCACCCGGCTTCGGCCAGGAAAGCCGAACTTTACAGGCTACTGGTGTCTAGCCCGGTTTCACCCAGTGAGCAGCTGGCAGTGCCTACCATACAGGCATCTCTGGCCCAGTTAAATGCCACGATGGGGAGTCTGGCGGCCTCAGTAGCGGACATCCAGCACAGGGTCATGGAGCTGGAGTCCAGGGCCGCCTCCACTTCACAGGCGGTGGCACCCGTGACTGCGGTATCGTGGCCAGTGGCGGGTTCCTCAGGTATGTCCTCTACCCCGCCGGCCATTGTCCCAGCTCACTTTGTGGCCGAGAACATTAGGAAAGACATACTGGCAGGCAAAGAGGTGAACCTGGCATCTATCCTCATAGCATCGCACGATGCCAACGAGCACAGAACAATTGATTGCGGGGAAGTGTCGGTGGTTATGAGGTCCAAAGATGCCCGGTTGAACCGCAAATTATCTATACCAGAATTTGTTCTTGCATTCAGCTTGTTCCGAGACGTCATCTGCTCGGCGCAGCCGAGTAGGAGGGAGGAGCTCGACGCCTATTTATATCAAGTCACTGATTTGGGTCACAAGTATGGGGGCTCAGCATTTTATGACTACCACCGGTCCTTCGCGGCAAAGGCCGCAGCCTCCCTAGCACAGTTCCAGTTCATGACCAATTGGGCTGTGCTGGATATGGAGCTTTTCTGCAGGCATTTTGCTGGTCTCCGAGCCCCCACTTGTGGCGCATGTCAGTCGATTTTTCATGCGACAGAATGGTGCCCCAACGAGGCATCAGCGCTTCCGGACAGAGCCCTGCCGGGAACATCGGGTGTTCCCAGGGGCCCGGCCCTCATGGACAAATTTGGCAGGCCTATTGTATATCTGGGCAAGAGCCAGATATGCAATAATTTCAACTTCGGTCACTGCATGTTCAGTGGGTGCAGGGCCCTGCACGTATGCACGATCTGCTTTCGGGCACATCCCAGGTCCACCTGTCCCAAGAAAGCTGCCAAGCAGGCATGACTGACCGACGTCAATGTGGAGCTCCTGGAGGCGCTCCTGGAAGGTCATGACGACCGGCAGTTCGTGCGTCATTTGATCTCTGGCCTGTCTCTAGGGTTCCACACGGGACTGGTGGCCCTGCCACATGCAAATTGGGAATGTGAGAACCTTCTCTCTGCCAGACAAAATCCTGAGGCGGTGCAAGCGGCATTATCCCTGGAGTTGGATAAAGGGTTCATCATCGGCCCATTCGACTCGATCCCTTTTGAAGTATGGAGGGTCAACCCGATTGGAGTGGTGGCTAAGAAAGGCTCAAATAAAAAGAGGCTAATCTACGATCTCTCGGCTCCTCATTCCTCGCATATCCCTAGTATCAACTCTCTCATACCTTCAGAAGAGTTCAGCATGACATACTCCTCTATCGATGAGGCCATTCAGTTCATCCTCAAAGCCGGCAGGGGGGCCTGGGGGGCCTGGTTGAAGGAGCTCACGAGCGGACCCGAACGCAGCCGTCCAGCCCTGATGCAGTCTGAATGGAGGCGGATCCGCTCAGACTGCATCAGTCTGGCGGCGTTCAGCCTCCGCTCCGCTCGCCTCCGCACGGACAGGCGGACAGCTGAACGCTGCTTGCAGCGTTCGGGTGTCCGCCTGGCCGTGCGGAGGCGTGCGGATCCGTACGGATCCGTCCAGACTTTCAATGTAAGTCAATGGGGACGGATCCGTATGAAGATGCCACAATGTGGCTCAATCTTCAAGCGGATCCGTCCCCCATTGACTTTACATTGAAAGTCTGGACGGATCCGTACTAGGCTATTTTCACACTTAGCTGTTCTATGTTAAAAATAATCTTCAGAACGGATCCGCCCGAACGCTAGTGTGAAAGTAGCCTAAGTTGGTGAAGTGAAATGAGAAAAATATATAAATAAAACTATTGTTCAGAAATAGAAAACAGAAAATTGGCATGTACGTATGTATTCACAACCTTTGTTAGGAAGCCCATAAAAAGCTCTGGTGCCAACTAATTACCTTCAGAAGTCACATAATTAGTGAAATGACACCTGTGTGCAATCTAAGTGTCACATGATCTGTCATTACATATACCCACCTTTTTTGAAAGGCCCCAGAGGCTAAAACACCAATCAAGAGGCATCACTAACAAAACACTGCAAGGAACTCTCCAAACAAGTAAGGGACAATGTTGTTGAGAAGCACAAGTCAGGGTTAGGGTATGAAAAAATATCTAAATCTTTGATGATCCCCAGGAGCACCCTCAAATCTATCATAACCCTGCATGTGGGAGACTCCCAAAATGTATGGAGGAAGGTGCTCTGGTCTGATGGGACTAAAATTGAACTTTTTGGACATTTAAGGAAACGCTGTCTGGCGCAAACCCAACACATCACAGTACCCAAAGAACAGCATTCCCACAGTGAAACATGGTGGTGGCAGTATCATGCTGTGGGGATGGTTTTCAGCAGCTGAGACTGGGAAACTGGTCGGAGTTGAGGGAAAGATGGATGGTGCTAAATACAGGGATATTCTTGAGCAAAACCTGTACCACTCTGTGCGTGATTTGAGGCTAGGACAGAGGTTCACCTTCCAGCAGGACAATGACCCTAAACACACTGCTAAAGAAACACTTGAGTGGTTTAAGGGGAAACATGTAAATGTGTTGGAATGGCCTAGTCAAAGCCCAGATTTCAATCCAATAAAAGAATCTGTGGTCAGACTTAAAGATTGCTGTTCACAAGCAGCAAACCATCCAACTTGAAGGAGCTGGAGCAGTTTTGCAAGAAGGAATGGGCAAAATTCCCAATGGTAAGATGTGGCAAGCTCATAGAGACTTATCCAAAGCGACTTGGAGCTGTGATTGCCGCAAAAGGTGGCTCTACAAAGTATTGACTTTAGGGGGATGAATAGTTATGCACATTTACTTTTTCTGTTATTTTGTCCTATTTGTTGTTTGCTTTACAATAAAAAACAAAAACAACATCTTCAAACTTGTGGGCATGTTCTGTAAATTGAATGATGCAAATCCTCAAACAATCCATGTTAATTCCAGGTTGTGAGGCACCAAAATACGAAAAAAGTCAAGGGGGATGAATACTTTTGGCACTGTATATTCCTAATCATACTTATCATGAGGTAGACTTGTTCATATTTTTATCCATAAGAAAGAGATGCCGATATGCAGACAGGCAGACAGCTTTTTTAGGCCCCTTTCACACAGGGGCGAGTATTCCGCGCGGATGCGTGAGTTGAACGCATTGCACCCGCACTGAATACCGACCCATTAATTTCTATGGGGCTGTTCACATGAGCGGTGATTTTCACACATCACTTATGCGTTGCGTGAAAATCGCAGCATGCTCCTCTTTGTGCGTTGTGGTGTGATAATCCACGCAACGCAGGCCCCATAGAAGTGAATGGGGTTGCGTGAAAATCACAAGCATCCGCAAGCAAGTACGGATGCGGTGCGATTTTCACGCACGGTTGCTAGGAGACGATCGGGATGGAGACCCGATCATTATTATTTTCCCTTATAACATAGTTATAAGGGAAAATAATAGCATTCTGAATACAGAATGCATAGTAAAATAGCGCTGGAGGGGTTAAAAAAAATATATTATTTTACTCACCTTAGTCCACTTGTTCGCGTAGCCCGGCATCTCCTTCTGTCTCCTTTGCTGAACAGGACCTGGGGTGAGCATTAATTACATGAACAGGACCTGTGATGACGTCACTCCGGTCATCACATGTTCCATCACATGATCTTTTACCATGGTGATGGATCATGTGATGGAACATGTGATGACCGGAGTGACGTCATCACAGGTCCTGTTCATGTAATTAATGCTCACCCCAGGTCCTGTTCAGCAAAGGAGACAGAAGGAGATGCCGGGCTACGCGAACAAGTGGACTAAGGTGAGTAAAATAATTTTTATTTATTTTTTAACCCCTCCAGCGCTATTTTACTATGCATTCTGTATTCAGAATGCTATTATTTTCCCTTATAACCATGTTATAAGGGAAAATAATACAATCTACAGAACACCAATCCCAAGCCCGAACTTCTGTGAATGCGCGATTTTTCTCACGCGAGTGCAAAATGCATGACAATGTTTTGCACTTGCGCAGAAAAATCGCGGGTGTTCCTGCAACGCACCCGCACATTTTCCCGCAACGCCCGTGTGAAAGGGGCCTTAGGGTTTTGGAGTTTTCTTTTCCTTATGGCAAATATTATTCTTTTTTGCTTATTAACCATTATTGAAGTCATAGCCACTGTATATAGTACTTTACTTTAACTACCAGAGACCAGCCCCCTATATACTGTGCAGGACAGAAAGGGGTTCAAAAGGCAATAAACCTAGAAATGATACACATAAACAGGGGAGAGACTTCCCCATATGTTTTTCAAGGTACAGAATTTTATAAATGTTTCTGAAATAAACTTGTAGAAATTCTTCAGAGAACACAGGAGTTAATCTCCTACTGATCTGTTTCGCTTTTGGCTGGTGAAAATTGAGGGGCGAGGCTTAGACAAGGGGGAACAGCTTAAAGATCTTTGCGCCCCACCGCAGACAGACCCGAGAGGGAGGCTCCTGCCACATCCAGTTGTCTTACAGTCAGATACATGACAGTGAGGAGGAGGGATCAGTGAACTGGGACACATAGATAAGATTTTGTGATAAGTAGCTCAGTTTTCATTGCGATATGGAGCAAAACAGAGTCAAAGGAGAGGGGGAAATAAGGGGAAGAGCGCTGAAATGCAAATGTTATTTTGTCTTTGCTTAGGTTCCTTTTAATCACCTAACATTCACATTAAAATTGGAAAAACCCTCCCAAAAATGTTACTTTTTTATTGTAGATTTATTTATTTTGAATGTGTGTCTGCAGTAAATCTTGTTGGCGCACAACTCTGGGGACACATTGGGGGCATTTTTAACCCCTTAGTGACATAATTCATTTTATTCTTAAGGACCAATAATATTTTTTCCCCCTTTGTGTTCTAGCAGTCATAACTTTTTTTTTTTTTTGTGGCGTTAGTCCATTTTGGGGTATATATAGTGTAGTAAATAACTTTCATTATTTTATTTTTATGGGAAAAGATTCAAAAACTGCATTCACTGTGTGGTAAAAATAACATCACTTTTTTATATGGGTCACTACAATGATGACAATGCCACATTTCTATATATTTTTAACTATTTTGTCTTTCCTCCTGCAGGCTGTCAGCTCTGCAACTGCTCCCCCTCCTCCTCCAGACTGAAGGGCTGGGCTACTTTATATTTTCATATCTCTAGTTTTGTAGCAGCTAGAGATAAGCTTTCAAACAATACCAGAATGACAGTATTATCTTCACTACATGGGAAGATATCACTGGAATGCCAGCTTTCAAACAAACCAGGCCTATGCTTCTAGCTTCTACCAATCAGGATACATGAGCAACTAAAGCAGCCCCCCCAACACACACCTTCCACTTTTGCCTGAGCCCAGCTTGGGAAGAACAGTCAAGTACTTTTCAATAGCAGGAGCTGAGCTCGAGCAAAACAGTTAGGTGGTTAAGGGAGCTGCTTTGAGATCATGTTAGTAGAGATGATTAGATTAGATTATATCATTACCTTATCTGTTTCAATATGACCATTAGCCAAGTTGATATTAAGTTTCTGCAATATGTTGGGTATGGGGATTGGTTGAAGCAAACCTGGAAGGAAAAAGAACATTACTTTACTTATCTATATGGTTCATGGTATTTCTTTAAAATAATAATTTTATAAAATTGTCTATATCAGTGGTGGCGAACCTATGGCACGGGTGCCAGAGGCAGCACTCAGAACCCTCTCTGTGAGCACCTGCACCCTGGAAAAAGTCTATGGTGTACCAATATGCCTTAGACTTTTCCTACCATTCATCAGCACAGGGCACACTATGAACAGGACAGGCAGCGCATTGAATGTAGGCAGGCTATTACAGCTAAATGTAAGATATACTATATTGGTATTCAGGTTGAATTGCCGTGTTGGCACTTTGTGATAAATAAGTGGTGGTTGGGTGCAGTTTGGGCACATGGTCTCTAAAAGGTTCACCACCACTGGTCTATACTGACGACATAAACTGAGTTGGTTGCTGCAGTCTGATATGGAATGTCTTAAGTGGGATATATAAGTACAAGCTAGCACAATGCAATAGCACTCTGCAAACATAAACTATATAAAGTAATACAACAGTCACTATATACAATGAATATGACTTGGCATGTATATTCTGGTCAAAAACATTTTTGCCCATCCAACACAGCAAGGTGACCTCTTTTGGAAAGGGCCCAACTCTATATGATTCCCATCCTTATGCCAGCTGGCCTCAAATGAATTCAGAGAGAGCAGACAACAGCTATATACGGCACTATTAAAATCAGCCAGTGGGAAGGATGGGTTTGTTAGCTTATACTTTTAGATTGTACTTTAGTATTATCAGCCATGGTGATTGTACATTTACAGTACTTCATTGTATAGGATATGCTGACTAACGTCTTTTGATTTTGCAATAAGAGGGATATATGTCTGATTCAGTAGAACCGGGGGAGGCAGCTGTAATCCAACACCAGCAATCTAAAAAAGCAGCTTACCATTGATGGCGGGGGTGTATAATTTGTTGATCATAGATGTTATGAACTCTTTCAAGTCTTGCACCTAAATAAAATCACAAGCATGTACGGTAACTTTATGCTGAATTTAGCCATTCAAGACCAGGCCATTAATCTAACTTCCTGATCAGACACATTTCCCACGTTGTTTTCAGTACACACGTCTTCAAAGGCCATAAATTTTTTTCCAGTTGGTTATTTAAATAGTTTTACTTCTATTAACTTCAATTTTTTTCAGTGATATATGTAATATTTAATATAGAATTATTATTATTATTATTATTTATTTTTTTCATATCTGGGAAAATTTTAAAAAATATATATGTTTTTCACATTTTTCCTTATTTTTTTAAATAGTACAGTATACAACAAAAATATTTTTTAAATTATGTTCCCTTTCCGTTACAGTGGTTTTAATTTCATGCGTGCAATTGTGTTATAAATCTTTTACAATCTTACCTCAAATTCTCCAACTGAGGATGATTCCAGAGCCAGGAAGGTCCTTAGATACGAAAAAAATATGTTATTCTAACCTCTTACCTCTCATTATACAAATATGTAGATAAGTATGCCAAGCAAATAGTTCTGAATGTATTTATAGTATTTTTCACTATCCAAAAAGCACAAAAGTGGAGGAAAATAGCAGTCTGTCTTATAAAGCAAATACTAATGAGTGCTTCCATTATGGAAATGTTCGTTAGCATGCAAGAGGCGCGGGGAGCAGGGAGTTTAGCCGCTCTATTCACCACTCCTTGGTCTTTTCCAGATGCCAGGCAGTGCCATGTCCTAACTTCGTATAGCGCCAGAACGTAGTGCACATAAGCAAGCACTATTACCTGATGCTGTGTAATGTTAGATCACAGTACAGCGTAGCACCGGTAGAAGACCAAGAAGCAGAGAGTACAGGAAGAGCGAGTCGTCCAGAGCAGGAGAAGTGAGTGTTTTTTTATTTTTTATGGTCTGAGGTCGGAACAAGATTGGGGAGGCGTGACCTGAGATCAGATCAAGGGGTGTCAGACCCTCACCAATCTATATTGAAGACCTATCCTAAGGATAGGTCATCAATAGTAAAAGCCCGTAAAACCCCTTTAACAGTTAACTTTTCTTTTCCTGAACCGAGGTTCTTTTCCTGAACCGGAAGAAGGCCTACCTGCGAGGTATACAGAGCATTACAAACAATTTGTTTTCTCTTCTTACTTGTCAAGGGAGATCATGAAGTTCAGTTTTTTTTCATCAACTGCAAACTGGAGCTTAAAATTCATATGCTGTAAAAGTAAATGGCAATATGCTAAGTACATTCAAGATTATGATCATTTATAGTACTTCCTGCTATAAAACCGTTTTAAATGGTAATTCTAAAGTGGATGATTTTGATGCATTTTATGATTACTTCCTTTATATGACTTTGACAAAAAATGGCACCAAAAACTGTATGTGTGAATCTAGCCTAATAACAGATGAAAAAGTTCTTATTCTGGGTTAGGGTATATGTCCAAACAGTAGTTTTTGGTGCTGAAATTGCTGTTCCATTCATGTACATGAAGCTTAGAAAAAAAACATGGACAGATTTATGTGGATTTTGACACTTTTGACACCTGTGCGTGAAAACCACGGACCCGCTCATAGTTTAATCCCATTGAATTGATCTAAACAGCAAGTGCACATCACGTGTGCAGACACCTCTCATTCTAAACAATAGAAGGCATAATCAGCACTGCTGCCAGCGGCTTTATGACACAAAATTTGTGCCAGATTCCACTGGCAATGTATGCAATTGCGTTGCTTTCTTCATTTTTTTCCGCGCGAGTGCAATGCATTTTCCATCCCTAATTTACTTAGCATTCTGTATTAAGAATGCTATTATATTCCCTTATAACCATGTTATAATAGAAAATATTAAAATCTACAGAATACCTAACCCAAACCTGAACTTCAGTGAAGAAGTCCGGGTTTGGGTCTGGGTACCACTTTTATTTTTTTCTCACACGCGTGCAAAATGCATTGCACTCGCGTGGAAAAAACAGAAGAAAGCAACGCAATCGCATACAACACTCACCCCACTCGCAGGCAAAATCGCACGATTTTCCCACGATGCACCCGCATCCTATCCAGCCCTCACACGCGACGCAAGTGTGAAAGAGGCCTAAGACTAGTAGTGAGTCTTTAGGAAACAAGCTGGCTCGGCTATTCCATCTGCCCCATAGAAATAAATAGGAGCAGGGGCTGCGCGTGCATGGTACGCTCCCATTCACTTCTATGGGAGCAGCGGGGAGCAAGGCTTCGTGGTGGACAGACCCCAGGAAATCCGGGGTCCCTCCAGCCACAGCTCTCCCCGCTCTGTTCTCATTGTAGGTGTGGATCCCAGAGGTGGGACTCGCATCTATCAGACAATGGGGGCATATCCTAGCGACATGGCCCCATTGTATGTGATGGGAATACAACGTTAAGTGTCACATCTAAATTTGTCGTAACTTCTGCTGTCCGTTCTCCAAGCACTGTCCACTCCAGCTAGGAGATGGAGTACATTTCAGTTATAACTTGTGGCAAAACCAACCTCGCCACTGGGTGCTGGAGAAGCCTGGTTGCCAGCCTCTTGCCCCAGGATTATGGGCCCTCTCATCAGTCCATGCTAAACTTAAACCCTGAGGCGATTTGACTGTGTTTGTGGCATCTGAGCGCTGTTTGGATATATTGAGCACTCAGATCCAAGCCATCTGGAGATATGTTAAATGTCTATGTTTACTGTAATGGTTGGGACATTGTATATTTGAATAGTGATTTCTGTCCTATTGTCTCCACGTGTGTATTGGCGATTTCCCTTTGTCCTGAGAGATATTTGAATTACTCCTCGGTTGTCTCCAGGACAGAAGACATTGTGTAAACTGTGTATTCTCCTGCCTGTGATAATTACATCAACCCATTGTGTCAGGTAATTGTATCACAGGCGGAGGGAAGCTATTCGTGAGATTCCGTCTGGAGTTTGGAGAATTCCCTTGTATGCCATTACATAACTTGCTCTACTTTTCTTGGATATATTATTACAAATGGTTGGGCCATGGTAGCTCTGCCCGTTATGCCATGCTTTTTTTTATGAGGAGTGAGCAGTGAAAAACATAGAAAGTTGCCAAATTTTGTGCAAAATGTAATTTCCACCAAATTTTGTTACATTGTTACCCCAGAAACCTGGCTTAATGGGGTTATCTAGGATTTTAATATTGATGACCTATCCTCACGGGGGTCTGACACCCGGAACCCCTACCAATCAGCTGGTTGAAGAGAAAGCCGTGCTCCATGCGAGAGGTGCCTTCAATTTATTGTTGATATAGTACAGGAGGAAGAGGAGGAGGAAGAGGGATAATTTCCGTGGTTATCAGGCCAGTCATTCACAAGTGGCTCGGAGGCAGGGTTCCTGCACCAACAGAGGCCAGGTACACGATTGTCCAGCCAGGGCACAGTTCTGGAGGATGAGGAGAAGGAGGATGATGATGAGGAGTAACCGTGTTCACAGCAGGATGGCACCCAAATAAGCTCATGGGCATCACTGGAGCGTAGCTGGGGGGATACAGAGGAAACTGACGATACACCAGCATGTCGTTGCCTCTGGGCAGCCTGGCACACATGAGCGACTACATGCTGCAGTGCCTGCGAAACTACCGCCGAGTTGCCCAAATTCTAACCAGTGCTGATTTTACTGGGTGGCCGTCCTTAATTCCATCACTGGATCGTGATCGGAAAATGCGCGAGTACAAGCGCACTCTGGTAGACACACTGCTGATGGTATTACCACCTGACATCTGGGGCTCAGTGGAAGTACAGGGCGAAGGCAGAGGAGGAGGAATAAGTCGCCAACACAGCTGGTGCACCGCCAGCACCTCCGAAGGGAGAATTAGCATGGCCGAAATGTGGAAAAGCTTTGTCAGCACGCCACAACAACCAGCACCACTAGCTGATATGGAACGTCTTAGCAGGAGGCAGCATTTCAGCTACATAGTGGAGCAGTATGTGTGCACACGCCTACACATACTGATGGGTCTGCCCCATTCAACTTCTGGGTCTCAAAATTGGGCACATGGCCTGAGCTTGTCCTTTACTCCTTAGAGGTGCTGGCCTGCCCTGTGGCCAGTCTATTGTCCGAACGTGTGTTTAGCACGGCAGGGGGGGTGATCACAGACAAGCGCAGCCGCCTGTCCACATCCAATGTGGACAAGCTCACGTTTATTAAAATGAACCAGGCATGGCTCCAACAGGACTTGCCCATACTTTGTGCAGAATAGACAAGTATACCGGCCGCACCCAGCCATTGTTACAGTTGCAAGAAAAAGTATGTGTTCCCTTTGGAATGATGGATTTCTGCATAAAATGTGATTTGATCTTCATCTAAGTCACAACAATAGACAATCACAGTCTGCTTAAACTAATAACACACAAAGAATTAAATGTTACCATATTTTTATTGAACACACCATGTAAACATTCACAGTGCAGGTGGAAAAAGTATGTGAACCCCTAGACTAATGACATCTCCAAGAGCTAATTGGATTGAGGTGTCAGCCAACTGGAGTCCAATCAATGAGATCAGATTGGAGGTGTTGGTTACAGCTGCCCTGCCCTATAAGAAAAAAAACACACCAGTTCTGGGTTTGCTTATTCACAAGAAGCATTGCCTGATGTGAATGATGCCTCGCACAAAAGAGCTCTCAGAAGACCTACTATTAAGAATTGTTGACTTGCATAAAGCTGGAAAGGGTTATAAAAGTATCTCCAAAAGCCTTGCTGTTCATCAGTCCACGGTAAGACAAATTGTCTATAAATGGAGAAAGTTCAGCACTGCTGCTACTCTCCTTAGGAGTGGCCGTCCTGTAAAGATGACTGCAAGAGCACAGTGCAGACTGCTCAATGAGGTGAAGAAGAATCCTACAGTGTCAGCTAAAGACTTACAAAAATCTCTGGCATATGCCAACATCCCTGTTAGCAAAATCTACGACACGTAAAACACTAAACAAGAATGAATTTCATGGGATGATACCACAGAGGAAGCCACTGCCTGCTGTCCAAAAAAAACATTGCTGCACGTTTACAGTTTGCACAAGAGCACCTGGATGTTCCACAGCAGTACTGGCAAAATATTCTGTGGACAGATGAAACCAAAGTTGAATTTGGAAGAAACACACAACACTATGTGTGGAGAAAAAGAAGCACAGCACATCAACATCAAAACCTCATCCCAACTGTGAAGTATGGCAGTGGGGGCATCATGGTTTGGGGCTGCTTTGCTGCGTCAGGGCCTGGACGGATTGCTATCATCGAAGGAAAAATTAATTCCCAACTTTATCAAGACATTTTGCAGGAGAACTTAAGGCCATCTGTCCACCAGCTGAAGCTCAACATAAGATGGGTGTTGCAACAGGACAACAACCCAAAGTATAGAAGTAAATCAACAACAGAATGGCTTAAACAGAAGAAACTCCGCCTTCTGAAGTGGCCCAGTCAGAATACTGAGCTCAACCCGTTTGAGATGCTGTGGCATGACCTCAAGAAAGCGATTCACACCAGACATCCCAAGAATATTGCTGAACTTAAACAGTTTTATAAAGAGGAATGGTCAAGAATTACTCCTGACCGTTGTGCACTTCTGATCTGCAACTACAGGAAACGTTTGGTTGAAGTTATTGCTGCCAAAGGAGGTTCAACCAGTTATTAAATCCAAGGGTTCACATACTTTTTCACCTGCACTGTGAATGTTTACATGGTGTGTTCAAAAAAAGCATGGTAACATTTAATTCTTTGTGTGTTATTAGTTTAAGCAGACTGTGATTGTCTATTGTTGTGACTTTGATGAAGATCAGATCACATTTTATGACCAATTTGTGCAGAAATCCATATCATTCCAAAGGGTTCACATACTTTTTCTTGCAACTGTATACTCGAGCGCACTTTCTCTTTGCATTCTCTTTTCTATTTCTCAATGTTTTGGGGTCTTTCAAAATGTATTAAAAAAATACAAAAACAGTGGTGGCTACCTCCTCTTCATCCACCACCACTTCCACCTCCACCGCTCCTCAACCTCCTACTCCACTTTGATCTCCGCCTCCTAGTTCAAGATCATTATTTTTCACTTTTGTTATATTCTATGTTATTCTAAGTCATTTCCCTATCCACATTTGTTTGGAGGGCAATTGTCCTGCTCTTACCCCCATTTTGCTTTCTTTTGCAGCCCTCTAGCCCTTTCTATGACTTTTTTTTAGAGCCATTTTAGTGCCCCAAAGTTCGGGTCCCCATTGGCTTCAATGGGGTTCAGGGTCAAGTTCGGGTCCCGAAGCCGAACTTTGCGGTGAAGTTTGGCCGAACCCGGCAAACCCAAACTTCCAGGTGTTCTCTCAACCCTTTTGATGACCTCTCCTGAGGACAGGACATCAATATTAAAATCCCGGAAAACCTCTGTAAAATTACCCCCATTATATCAAATTGTTAGCCAACTGGGATCCAGGAGAAAGGAAAATGATGACGCCTTTTGGTATAATTTCTCTTCTCCCTGCGTCACACACAAAAATGCAGTGAAGTGGTTCTAAAGGTAATCATATACAGCTAATGGAAGTAGAGTGATGATTGAACGATGGTGAACGATTGCCCCGTTAACAAAGTGATATGTGCTCAGCAATGCTAGGAGAGAGCTGAAGGATCTTTTAGGGAATGTTCTTTCATAGAGAGCTTGACTATGAACTAGTGATGATCGTAAAAAGATTGTAAACAACGTGGTCAACCTCTTTCTAAAACCACTGATCGATGTTAAATTTCAGTCGATGGATGATTATTTAGCATTGCTTTTTAAATTGTTCATTTTGACCAACTTTAGACTAATGTATGGCCACCTTAATTCTGAGGAAAAGGGCAGGTAGACAATGTCCTGCAACCTCACACATTCAATATTCCATCCAAAAACAGAAAAGGACCAAACATGAAGGACCCCTGTTGTTTTTTCAGACAGATATCTATAAAGCCTTATGCAACTGATCATATTATGGTTTTGTAAGAACTATTCTACTAGGTCAATAAACTAAGGGGGCAGTAACTATTAAAATATTATTTTTATTAAATCATAGGAGTAAAAGATGGCCCCTACAGACAAACAACAAGTAAGACTGATACATACATACATAGACTGGTATATGGATGGAAACCAGTATATTATATATGGTGTGAAAAAGAGGTGGACACGACCATAGGTAGCAAGTCAGGCACAGCAATGTCAGATGACAGTGACTAGCCCTAATCAGTCCCTGCTTGGCCTAGTCCACCCTATAACATAAATCCTCAGGACGGGGTCCAAAAATGCCCCGCAAGGGGTGGCCCAGACAGGAGCTCTTGACCTGCGTAGGTGACCCTGTCAGGCCCTAGTGCATCTGGCAGGAAAACGTCCAGAGGAGCAAAAAAACACTCATATATATATATATTTTAAAAGTAACCCCACCACAAAGAATGACCACCGAGGTGGTTAAGAAGTGAGAGGAATACTTAAGTGTCCCGACGCGTTTCTTCAAAAAAGGTTTGCCCCAGGATTCATCAGGGGACACGGGGCAGTAGCTAGAGTCAGTTCGTAGCTGAGTCTAAGAATAATATCCGAAACAAAGAAAGTAAGTATCATGTAACATCATACGTATGCCTACAGCCCACATGGAGCCAAGGAGGGTAGTTACTTACTTATTGTGTGGCAGCGGTCAAGCGTGTAGCTTTTTCCCACCGAAAGGCTGAGACCCAGGGTGGTGGTGTCTTCAGTGATGGAGCGACCGGCATCTAATGTGGCGATAAACGCCCCTTTTAAAGGGCTGTGGGGCCATGTGTGTTCCACAAACGAGTTACCGGCGCCTCCATGTGACGTCATGGAGGATGCGCCTGTAATGCGGTCACGCGACCAAAAAAGTCGCATTTGCGCATGCGCGGCGAACATTCCACGCGCATGCGCCGCAAACATTCCCCGCGCATGCGCAGCGGATATTCAGTTTGCGCATGCGCGGCGAATCTTTCTTGCGTCTCAAATGCCGAGGTGGAACGCAACAATGTACTTCCGCATCACGTGACCGCGATAGTCCGCCCATGTCTCTGGGATGTCTTGACATCGCGGGGGTCACGTGATGGGAGCACAGTGATACCAAAAAGTCCTAGGTAAATGAGTGTCCAAGTCGGACTAAAATACAATAGGACTTTTTTAGAGATAATATGCATAACCACTCCCATAGTATGCATACCTTCTGAATCTAATTAGCCTCCCTGCCTTAGACAATTAATAAAGTCGGAGGGGCTATTTAACCCCATCATTATTAGTAGATGGGGGAAGTGACACTATAAAGGGAGCGGGGGGGAGCAAGAACATGCTCATTGGTCTGGTTGGATCATAACCCCACCGTCCCTCACGTTTGAGAGGACGTGGTAGTGCCTATCCACTGTTCCCCTATTTAGACCGGGTATACAGAGTTTAAATGACCAGGATTGGCCGGTATCAGAAGTACGATTGTTTGTCTGTAGGGGCCATCTTTTACTCCTATGATTTAATAAAAATAATATTTTAATAGTTACTGCCCCCTTAGTTTATTGATCTTGTTCACCGAGCAGTAATCAGGGAGACACTCCTGTCTTCTCCTGACTGACCCTCTTCTCTTTTCACTATTCTACTAGGGCCTTCACTATACCTGTCTTTCACACACAGGCATAAATTCATTCTGGACACAATGATTTATTTTTAACAATCTACTGCCTAAATGAATCTAATTGCTTTAACTCTTACCAAGTCTACGTTGAATAAGATCTGAGATTCTGAAGCTGGAGACGATGCAGTGACTTCCATGGTTGAGTAAAGATGGAGAATCGCTTTCATAGTGTTTGCTGTAACTAAGGCTGATTTATTCACAAATACATTTATTTTGTAATCTAGTAGTCCTTTGGGAAGCTGTAAAGAAAAGTTCATGTTATGAGAAAGGTAAATCAGTGAAACAAGCGACTGATTACCATAATTATAAAAGTGGGTTGGACTTCTAGGGGTTAATCGCAGTGGAAGTGATTGTAGACCTTTGTTCCACCAGAGAGGACCTCAGCACATAACCCCCAATAGCTAATAATGGCGTGGCACTCTTTGCTAATGTTCAGGTGCGTGTTGTTGTGGCTTCCCAGCCTCAATATAGTAACTGAATCAGACAACAGCACTCAGAATGTATGCAGAGTGAAAGGATTTATTCGTAAGGCAACCTCACATTAAAGTGACGTTTCGTCTAACATGACCTTTATCAAACACACGTTGCCAGAAAGATAGACATAAAGACAAGTATGGTTGAGAAGTGGCAGGCTGGAGAGTGGTGTATACACACCTTGGTAATGCTGCTGCGGCATATACCAAGGTGTGTATAGACCACTCTCCAGCCTGCCACTTCTCGTTGCCTTACGAATAAATCCTTTCACTCTTCATACATTTTCAGTGCTGTTGTCTGATTCAGTTAGCACATAACCCCCACCACCACCAATTAAAACTTATGTCACAATGACATGTAAGATATTGTATGAAAGGATGTATTGGATTCCTGTTAATTAATTATTAAAAGGGACCCTTGACAACAGGCTGATCACTATGTGCCCCCTGCTGAGGACCTTAGGGATCAGCTGTGATCTGTTAAAAAGTTGCAGTTAGGGTAATTGCACGTGATATGGATTACATGCAGTTTTTCAACACTAATTTTCATGAGTAAAAAAACGCAGTATATTACAAATCTCAAATAAGGCTACTTTCACATTAGCTGTTTTCAGTTACGCCATTGAGATCCGTCATCTGTCAATAGCAGAAGAAAACTACTTCAGTTTTTTCCCAATGTATTGTCAATGGGGCCAAAACTGAACTTAACGAAACGGAATGTACCAAAATTCATTCTGTTCTGTTTGGTCGCGCTCCCATCGTGGACAGAATAACACTGCAAGCAGCGTTTTTCTGTCCGCGATGTGGTGCGGAGCAAGACGTCCTGACACACAATGTAAGTCAATGGGGATCCATTTTCTATTGTGTCAGAGAATACGGATCCGTCCCCATTGACTTACATTGTGTGTCAGGACGGATCCGTATTCTCTGACACAATAGAAAATGGATCCTTCCCCTATTGAGTTTCAATGGTGGTCATGACGGGTCCACCATGGCTATAGAAGACATAATACAACTGGATCCGTTCATGACGGATGCATGCGGTTGTATTATTGTAATGGAAGAGTTTTGCAGATCCGTGACGGATCCGCAAAAAACGCTAATTTGATAGTAGCCTAAGACAATTTTCATGTATGCTTTGCTTTTATTTTCCCTGTGGAAATGATCAATTTTAAAATCCACAGCGAGTTAATTATATTAGCATTTTTTGTATGGACAAGGGTGAGATCTGCAGAAGATCTGCATCAAACCCGCAGGACAAAACACATGTCAGGGTGGTTTCACATCAGCGTTATGTATTCCGTTATAGCTTTCCGTTATAACATGGTTATAACAGAATCCATAAGACGGAAGTCAAAACTGGAAGCCTTTAAGAGGCATTCCGTTTTTATCTGTCATAATAGAAGTCTATGGGAATCATAACGGATTCGTCTGGTTCTCTTTATGCAAGACGGAAAACAAAGTCCTGACGACAGGATTTTTTTGTCCGTTCTGCATAACAGAAACCAGACGGATCCGTTATGATTCCCATAGACTTCTATTATGACGGAAAGCAAATGGAATGCCTTTTAAAGGCTTCTGATTTGCATTCCCTCATAATACAAGTCTATGGGCAGCATAACGGATCCGTCCTGGTTACCGTTATGCAGGACTGGACTCCTGCATAATGGATCCGTTATGCTGCCCATAGACTTGTATTATGAAGGATCAAAACGGAATGCCTCTTAAAGGCTTCCGTTTTGACTTCCGTCTTATGGATTCCGTTACTTTCCGTTATAGCCATGTTATAATGGAAAGCCATAACGGAATACATAACGCTGATGTGAATCCACCCTAAAGCACGTGTTTTTTGTTTTAGTTTTTTTTTGTGGATTTGGAGTGGAAACGTACAGAAAAAAATCGCAGATTTTTGGTTTCGTAATCAACACGTGTGCAGCAAATTGGGTGCAAAAAATCCACACTAAAAATGCACAAAAAAAATTCTAAAAATCCACACTATTTATCACAGTTTTGTGTTTTTGTGTAATTTTATGTGGGTGCTTTTTAGCAGATTTTTTCTTTATGTTAACATGTTTCTTTATGTTCCCCCATTTAAGTCCATATGGAAAACCTACCTAAATAAGGTGTGGAATTGCACAAACAATTGACATGTTGCAGATTATATATGAGATTTGTCAAGTCTCATTCATTATTCACTGTATTACGCTGCATGAAAATCCACATGGAAAAACTGCATGTAATCCCTATTGTGTATAGGTCCCCTGAGTGGTTATTTTCCATTCAGCAGCACCAGGGGGAAAATGATGCATTACACAGAGCCCATTCAATGCAGACTTTGTAAAATTCTCAATAGATGAGGAACCTGGACAGAGGATGACCTTCTATGAATTCTTTCACCAACTGGAATTCCCAAATAGGATGACCTTCTATGAATACTTTCACCAACTGGAATTCCCTAAACTAGACAATTGCTTTAGGGCTCATGCACACGGCCATTGCTCGGCCGTTCCATGCATTGGGGACCGCAATTTGCGTCCCCTAATGCAGGGCAACATCCGTGCGGATTCCGCAGACGGGTCCAGACCCATTCAACTTGAATTGATCCGTGAATCCGAAAAATAGAACATGGGCTCCGTGCCTCCGTTCCACACCTCACCTTCCAGATTGTGGACCTATTAAAGTTTTGCGGGGTGCACACTGCCGGTGCATGAGCCCTAAAGGGGTTGTTCAGCTTGCGTATTTTTTATATGCTCTTAAAACAATAAAAAATAAACATCTCATCTATCCCTCACCACTCCTGTTTCGATACTTCCAGGGTCCCCTGCTGCTCGTACTTACTGCTTGTTTATGACATGGACATACGATGCTGTGTTAGGATACATCTAAACGTGACCTAAACCTCATTCAAATGCTGCAGAATAAACCCACAGCATAAACTGACTTGTTCTGCGGGTTTTAAATTGGGGCATGTCAACTTATGCTGTGGTTTCACGTAAGACTTTCAACGTTGGCAATGTAGGTATCGCAACAGCCAGTCAGAATCCTACTCTGTACTGATGAGGGGCGAACACTCCGAAACAGCTGTCTATGGGTGGATATCTGGCTTGTTTTTTTTTCTCCTGGGGCTGGCGAGATGGTTCTCTTTCCTCAGGAGATAGCACTTTGCATAGTTGGCATGAAAACCAATGCATTTCAGGTGGTTTTTTTTTGTCCTGATTCACTGGTGATTTCCTACAGCGGAATTGTCTTGTGTGGACATACCCTTACAGTAACTTCTGCTACTAAAATCCATTGCCTTGTAAAATAAATAATCAGAACAGAAGTTCTCAACAGAGTGCTGTTGTTTATCTCGTTCTGGCTGGGAAGCCAGCACAACAAGCACCACCATTATGGTAGACAAGAGTGCTACGTCTTGTCTATAATAAAATCCATTCCAAAAATATGAATGTTTTATTTATTTTTCTTCACACCATTTGCATAGATATTTCAAAATCAATTCAGATGTATGGAACAGTAGAATACATTTTAGCAGATGCACCATGTGTGAACATAGCCATACAGGTTAGATGTCTCTGCCAACTGCCCCAAACACATTCGGTCTGGCCACGCATGTCCATGTGTACTGAACTGGGAGAGGTGAGAGAGGCTTATCCCACCGAGAACACAAGGATGGAGTAGATGAAATCCAACTGCCTGTTTCTTATCTCCCCCGACATCTGACATCGGGGAAGAGTCAGGACTCGATCTCCGTACACATTAGATGGTTGGCTGGTCTTGGTGAAATTGGTGGGTTTGACTAACATTTATCTAATTTGTATGGCCAGTTTATGAATGAAACTTTTTCGACAGTTTTTTTCTCAAGGAAATATTCACCCAGCTTCAGCATATGAATATATTTACCGTAGTGTTTTATAGTGTGTGGTATAACTAGTATGGAGCTGGTTGGATTGTTGCTGAGATATCTGATTGATCTGATGTATATGTAGATTCTTACCTCAGGAATGACATCAGTTAGGATGGATGTAGACATGGCTCCTCCATTTACAAGCTGGAAAACATAACAAGTTACCATTGGTGTGGTTATACTGCATTTACAGAGAACCTGTTATGTTAACATGCAGTCCTATGTACAGCCAACGTGTTATAGAGCCGGAGAAGCTAAGTAGTGTTGAGCGCAAATATTTGAATATCGAATTTTTTTAGCGAATATCGGCACTTCGCTAGTTCGCAAATATTTTTAATATAGTGCTATAAATTCGATATTTTGAATATTTTATATATATATATATATATATATATATATATATATTTTTTTTTTTTATTGTTATATTTTTTCCTTTCCCACTTCCCTAAAGTTGTTCTTACCTGTCCTTTGGATTCCTGGCTGCTCCAGTGAGTGCCTGTTGCCGCTTCTGCCGACTTCCGTGCTCATGGAGTATAGCAGTGCTAAGTTGAAATCGCAGTTCGATTATTATAACTTGAAATAATCGAATTGAGATTTCAATGTAATTCTCAAATCCGACAGTACATTCTAGTATATGGAGTCGTTCCCATGGTGATGGGGACGCTCCATGAACATGGAATATAGCATACGAGTTGAAATCGGCATGCGATTACTTCGAGTTATATTAATCGCATGGCGATTTCAACTTGGACCTGGTTTACTATATGGTTGGCTTCAATTGCTTGGTAGAATTAGCGAATATGACGAATATATTCGTTATATTCCACAAAACTAATATACGAATGTATTCGTTATATTCCACAAAACGAAAATAACAAAGTATTCTGCATCTTCGTTTTAGCTACCTATTCATTAACTTCGCTAATTCTAGCAATCATATAGGAAAGTTGACTATAGAGACAGTTAAGTATAATTCGCTATGCGATTATACAGCTTTTTTTTTATAAATAGAATAATTATAATAATTATCAGGTATTATAATTATTCTATTTATAAAAAAAAAAAGCTAAGTAATATAATCGCATAGCGAATTAAACTTAGCTGTCTCTATAGTCAACTTTCCTATATGATTGCTAGAATTAGCGAAGTTGACCAATAGGTAGCTAAAACGAAGATGCAGAATACTTTGTTATCTTCGTTTTGTTGAAAATAACAAATACATTCGTCATATTCGCTAATTCTACCAAGCCATTGAAGCCAACCATATAGTAAACCAGGTCAAAGTTGAAATCGCCATGCGATTAATATAACTCGAAGTAATCGCATGGCGATTTCAACTTAGTAATGCTATATTCCATGCTCATGGAGCGTCCCCCTCACCATGGGAATGACTCCATATACTAGAATGTACTGTCGGATTTGAGAATTACGTTGAAATCGCAACTTGGACCTGCTATATTCCATATTAGGCTGGAATTAACGAATACGGAATATAGCAGTGCTAAGTTGAAATCGAAAGTCGATTATTATAACTTGAATTAATCGCATTGCTATTACAATAGCAGAGTAGCCTTAAGTAAAAATCGCAATACGTGATTATTTAAATCGCATATTAATCGCGATAACTAGAATAATGACGAATATTTGATTTCGACGAATATAAAACGAATATTCTATTGAATATTCACGGATTTCGTCGAAATCGAATATGGCACCTGCCGCTCATCACTAGAGCTGAGCTGATGGACAGCTTTGTGGGAAAATATTTCGTAAAAGGGCCAGCATGCCCCCTATTTGCACGGCCTCAGCCACACAAACTCCATATTGCGCTGCGGACCCACTGATACAGCGAAATATAGGACATGTCCTAGCTTTTGTGGTGCGGAGGCATGGACCCGAAAGCCCACGGAAGGGCTTCCGAGTGTTTTCATGGGCTTCCGATCCATGCCTCAGCTCCGCAAAAGATAGGACATGCCCTATCTTTTGCTGTATGTTTATGTTGCAGATCGCAGACCCATTCAAGTCAATGGATCCACATCCACTTTGCAGACTTCACATGGCCGGTGCCTGTGTTTTGTGGACCCGTTGTTAGCGGTCCACAACACGGGTATGGCGACATACAGTCGTTTGAATGGGCCCTTTCTTGTAGTTATTTAAAGCGGTTGTCCTGGAAAAGATAATGATGACTTGCCCTCAGGATAGGTCATCATTATCAAATCAGTGGGGGTCCAGGTCCGGCATCCCTGCTGATCAGCTGTTTCAGGGAGAGACCTCCTCAATCTGATGGGACGCCTCATGACTTATTCATGAAGACGTGTATATACTGTAACTGCCATGTAAAGAGGTTTTCCATGTTGTTAAAATAAATAATAAACTCAGGCCTGAGGTAAGGACTAGTGCAACAGCACTGCAATGTCAGGGGAATGCCTGATGAATAATTTTAAAGGGCATCTGTCAGCAGATTTGTACCTATGCAACTGACTGACCTGTTACATGTGCATTTGGAAGCTGAAGGCACCTGTGTTGGTCCCATGTTCATATGTGTCTGCATTACTGAGAAAAGTTATGTTTTAATATATGCAGATGAGCCTCTAGGAGCAACGGGGGCGTTGCCATTACACCTAGAGGCTCTGCTCTCTGTGCAACTGCCCCGCCCTCTGCACTTTGACTGACAGGGCCAGGTGTGATGGCGTTTTTACTGTCTGGTCCTGTCAATGATAGTGCTGGGGGTGTAGCAGTTGCAGAGAGAGCAGAGCCTCTAGATGTAACGGCGTCACCCCTGTTGCACCTAGAGGCTCGTTTGCATATATAAAACATAATTTCTCTCAGCAATGCGGACACATATGAACATGGGACCAACACAGATGCCTTCAGCTGCCAAGATCACATGCAGGAGTTTAGCCAGTTTCATCGATACAAACCTGCTGACAGATGCTCTTTAATTTTATTGTTTTACAAGCCCCCCCCCCCCCTTCTTTTCAGACATTTTTTAACTACTCAGAAAACCCCTTTAAATGTGACTTCACAAACAGATTTATTGCAGAATTTTCTGTGAATGAAGACCTCTTCCCTTTAACTGAATGGTGTAGTTTTAGTAACAAACAAATCTGACGTGTGTGAATATACTGTAATACAGCAGTTCAATTCCATTCAGGTCCAAGATTTGCCCTCTCTGACACCCAGGGACAAATGTTCTTGTTCGGATACTTTAGGCCAAAATTGCACTACACCCCTGAACTGCACTCTGCTTGAGGGGAAGCTAATGAAAAGAACAGACGGCTAAACTTCCAAACTGTAAATTATGCACAAAAATATACAAAAATATACAACCGTTATAATTCATGAATTTTTGTCCTCTGTAACCTAATAAGAGTAAATTGAAATAGTTTTCATACATCATCTTCAGTGGCTGAGAAGCTAAAAGTTCCATCTTCTTGAAGCACAGTGAAGGCACGTCCAAGAAAGTCAGCGGTCAAAATGAATGTTGTTGTAGTTTCGGGTAAAGATGGAAGGACAACGGAGCTAGTACTTGTGTCATCAGGTAGGTTGATGAGATTTTCTCCTCTGAAAACTTGGACCTTTAGAAAAAAAATAGAACTTTGTAGGTTGAAGGTTTAGCGCCCTTATCTTCAACTGTAGAATTTCAAAATCCTCCTACAGTCACGATATTCCCCACCAGAATTTCAAGGGCTTTTCATAAAAGAGTGACATTTGGGACCCCACTGATTTTGGTTGACATTTATTCTTTATTAAATGTTGGCAATACAGTGAATACGTTGAAAGTTTTTTTGCATCTCCCCAGTAAATAGCGACAATGTGCAGACCCACCCAGAATTTGGAGACTAGAGTACTGACCATTAATAAATCACATTTTTCCTTGTTCCATCTATGCCTATCCAATCCGCCAATCCTTTTACTGACTACCCATTGTCCAGCAAGTAATAATGACATAATGGGCAGTCCATAACTTCTCCTCTACATAAATCTCTGACTTAAAGGTGTATTCCAGTCATGACAAATTACAATCTGCAGGATTGGGGATAATGATTAGATTGGTGAGAGTCCTACCGCAGAGACCTACTATGATCACAAGACCCGGGATGCCATTCTCATTACCGCTACTGATGCTCCTTTCATCTGTACGGGAGTTCCAGAGACAGTGGAGTTCAGAACTCGACTATTTCAGGAACTCCCATAACCATGAATTGAGTGTCCCTGCGCATGCCCATAATGCCAATCCATTCATTTGAGGGGGCCCAGAGGGGTATGAGGTTCCTGTTCGTCTGATTGGTGTGGGTCAAAGTGGTAGGACCCACCCTGATCTAACCTGTGGATTGAGGATAACTTGTCTCAGCTGGAATACCCCTTTTGGTACAGCTTCACACACACAGTCTGCTCTCCTTATGTAGTGTCCCACTAGGTAAATGTGGGCACTACACAAGGGTCAATAGGGCCACGTTGTTCCCCTCCTTCTGTGGGACATGGTCATTGTATTTTATGTGATGTTTTTATGTGTATTTTCCCTGTTTTCCCCTGTATCAGGCCTGTTAGGGGTAGTTCCTCCTCCTAGACAGTAGAGGGATCTAGGGGACCCCTAGTATATATAGTCGGGTCCTGTTCAGGGAGGAGCAGTGTAGTCAGAAGTCAGTGTGGACTTTAGCCAGAGGAGAGCTGAGGAGCAGCTTCTGACATGCAGCTAGATAGCCCAGGCTCCTAGCTAGCCACCAGGAGAAGAGTTTGCCTCCTGAGAAACCAAGTTCCCTTAAAGGTGCAGTGCAGAGCCAAGTTGATTTCCAGTCAAACAGAGAGCCTGAAGGGCAGAAGGATATTCTACAGCAAGGAGATATATACCAGAGGAAGGTTTCCCTACCCAAGGATAAAGCCAGCAATAGGGCATACGGGCCTTGGAGTAAGCCAGACAGGATCTGAGGAAAAGTGCAGCCTGATCTGTAAGTGTTTTTGCCCTCTGAGTATCTGGCAAAGACTTTGCCTGCCATTATTGTAAACCCTGCCTGTATTCAACCTTTTTACATATGGAACCAAGTAAAGACTGTAAATAGTTGAACTGTTTCAGTAAAAGGAAGTTCTGGTTCACTGCAACTTGTGTTCCTCAATTATTCCTACAATAAATTGGTGTGCCACCATTACCGTCACAGGTGTCACAAACTTAAAGGGATCTTGCCACCGGCACATTAAACCTGCAACACCCAGGGCACCTCACCTACCACCCGGCCTGGTCCCTATACATAGAGAGTGCCCCAGAGGATCCCTGTGCCAGCCTCTCCATCACTGTTGTACGCCTGCCCAGGGTATATAAAAACTGTGAGTACCAAAAACACCCTTGGTTAGTAACTACCCCTGTGACCTCACTATCGCTCACCCTGCAGGGCTGCGTACTGCACTTATAGGGCCTCCTTCTTTTTGTCTTCTCTCGCCTTCATTCACCTCCAAGATTTTTTCCCAATGTATGTCCTATATTCTATAACTCTTTTCCTCAAATAATCAGACTGTCCCATCCATCTTCAGAATGTTCAAAAGCAACCTAAAAGCTCTCAACCCTAGGAAAGCCTACAATCTCAACTACAATAACCCTGCTGCCACTACACCACCATCTGAGCATCTTCCACTCTCACCTACGGTCTTCTTCCCCTTCCTTTGTAGATTGCTTGTGTCTAAACTTAATGCACTGTAAGGAGCTGGATCACGTGACATGCTAAAGCCACGTGGGTCTGAAGCAGCCGTGAGCTGTAAGGTAGGGGTTATATCTGTAGTAATAACCATTACTAATATTATAAAATAATAATAACCAACCCAAATCATGGTATTCAGGGTGAGAGGCATGGTCACTTTGAAATTGAGATTTTCGAATGTCACATGGCACTGTGACATCACAAAGTCTCTACGATGCATGGAATTTAGACACAACCCTTGTAGATTTTAAGCCCCATTCATTCTGTCATTCATTTGGATTTTTTTTTTTACTTGCACTTATTTTCTATGTTATATACCTAGTCCCTTGTTTAAATGTACAGCACCCTGGAATTTATGGCACGTTAAAATATCATCGGACAATGCTGTCACGTAACTAGAGCAAAAGAATGCCAGCTGAAAAGTTAAAATCGACTTACATTTAATTCAATATTAATATAGTCTTCTGTCACTGTTGGTACTGGAAAAGTCATGTAGTGGATGCTTCCAGACTGTCCGAAAGGTAAACTCGCTGAAAAAAATTATAATAATCCGTTATTACAGTGACTACCTACAGTGAAAATAACAGCAGAGAAATGTCCCTTTGAGGACCATAAGATTACCGTCATCAATATAAAAATGATTATATTTTTTTCCCTTTAAGAATGTATTTGAACAATAAATAAAGCTAGATCCATTTGTTGATAAGAACTAATATTTAGACTCAACCCCCGCCCCCCCAAAAAAAAAAGTCTTTTAAGTTCTTAATCAGATGATACAGTCAATTAAAAACATGGGACAAATACGTCCCTTGGTCGGTCCTCCAAGAGTTATACAGTGACAGATATCAATATAGAAGACGGCTCTTAGTAAAAATGAAAATGGCGCCTTGTGATGTCAGCCCATCTCCACATCATAATACATGAGGACCTGAGGCTTGTTTTTGAATGTAATACTTAACTGTCTTTCATGCACGACTGTCCATTCATTTTAGAAAGGATAAAATCCACAGCTGGGCACACCTAAAACATACGGCCATGAAATGTTACATTTCTGAGAGAGAACTCGCAATGAATGAAGCTTCCTATCGAACGGAGTGTCCCTGCTCAGCCGGACAGCCTGTCATTCCGTGTAGTGACACAGGCAGGGGCGTAGCTATAGGGGGTGCAGAGGTAGCAGTCGCTACCGGGCCCAGGAGCCTGAGGGGGCCCAAAGACCCTTGTGCTGTATAAGAAGACACTGGTATTATAGAAAGTGCATGCTGATCAAGTTACACCTCTGGCTGGAGGGAAGGGGTTAGGTCAAGAATTTGGCATGGGGGGGCACCAGGGCCCATGAGCCTTTAGCTACGCCCTTGGACACAGGGGGAGTGGTAACTGCCAGTTGCTAATTCAGTCATAAATTTCCAGGAGAAATAATAGAGAAACAGCACAATGCAGAGGTCTAAGAAAAGATGCTCCAGACTTGTCATTACGTGGGGTATAGAGAAATCTATTACAACAGACATGTCAGGAGTGGTGACAGCTTTTGAAATATGCCCTAAAGCAGTGTTTCCCAACCAGTGTGCCTCCAGCTGTTGCAAAACTACAACCACCAGCATGCCCGGACAGCCTTTGGCTGTGCGTGCATGCTGGGAGTTGTAGTTTTGCAACAGCTGGAGGCACACTGGTTGGGAAACATTGCCCTAAAGAGGACCTTTCTCCTCTCCCGACATGTCTGTTTTATATATTCCCCATGTAATAACAGGCCTGGAACATCTATTCTTATGACTCTATGTTGTGCTATGTCTTCATTACTCCTGCTAGAAGATATGAAGCAATTACTGGAAGTATGCATTGAAGTGCAGATGGGTGTTACCAGTTGGGGGGTGTCCCTGCACAGTCTGACACTATCCAATCAGTATGTAGGAACACATCCCCAACTGGTAACATGCATCTGGACTTCAATAATCTGCAATCATTCCTTCATATCTTCTAGCAGGAGTAATAAAGACATGGCACAACACAGAGTCATAAAAATAAATGCTCAGGAATTTTTATCACATTGGGATGCAAGTATTTACTAACACAGACATGTCAAAAGAGGTGACAGGACCTCTTTAAAGGTGTTTGCATGGGAAACTAAAAAAACAACAGGATAGACAATGAAGAAAGGTCAGCCATTCACTATCTGAGGTGGGTCACTGCTAAAGACAATGACCGGCTAAGTGGGACTTTCCAGAAGGGGGACTAGAGCAGCAATGGAGGTCTGTAAACCTATTTTTGCCCTTCTTTTTTTCCAAATCTTCCTGGATGTTTTTGATTTGGAGTGTGCTAAGAAACTTATGTAAACACAGGGGAATGTGGAGATGTTACCTTGAGTAGGTTTAAACCCAGGACCCGCACCACCGCAAGGCAACAGTGCTAACTACTGAGCCACCATGTTGCCTTTTTATGTGACAATATGTTTTACTATATTTTCGATATACTGTATGTTATCCATCAATATAATAACTTACTGTAACAGGCAAAAGAGTTTTAAGGTTTTTATCCAGAAAATTGTTCATCACAGATGGCAAAACTCTGCAGAAAAAAAAAGGAACTGGAATTATTAGAAAATTCAGAACAACGAAGCGACCAAGAAAATGTTAATTATTAAATTGAAGTAATTTACGTTGGTGTACTTTGGGTAAGAATGAAGGGCAACCATGGCCATCTTAGGGAAGGAGGCCTATCATTTTACACTGTGGCGACACTCACCCTTGCGGTAGATTGGCTTTAACATCAATTAGGTTGGTTTTACATTCCACCGAGACAAATGTTGGGCAATCTACATTCTCTTTCTTTAAAGTTGTATTTGTAATAATGTCTACTTCTAATTTCATTTCTGTTGTTCCACCCAAGAAACTGTAAAATGATAAGAAATCCATTAGTACTGTAAGTTGCACGTGGTCATGTTATATGTAGTTAAAAGGGATGCCTCTGTATAATAATAACTGTCTCATAAACCGGTCTGCCTTTTGTCAAGCAGCTCGAAAAACATCAAATTAGGATCTTATTATATTCACTGCTAAAGTAAATGCAACCTGCCTGAAGAAGGGTTTATAACTGGCCAAAAGGTTGCATCTGGTGCATTCATTGGTGACTAATAAATTCCTAATTTGCAAGCATATTCATACAAGTGCTCTCTCCTGTCTCAGAATTGCTTGCCCATATCATTTGTAGGAATGGTCTTAAAGATACACAACCATTTTGGATGAGCAAGGCAACAGATGGACTGGCCATTAACCCTACAGGGAATTTTCTTCATAGGCCAATGTCCATAGGGTCACCAAAGCCCTCTTCACTACCACTGGGTGGTTATATGCTACTGGGTGAACTATAGGGGTCGTTATTAGACAAATCCAGGAAGCATGCTGAAAGTATGGCTGGCTTTGTGTTGTTGCCCACATCTCACCTCCCAAGCCCCCCCCCCCCCCCCCTCCTCTGCTGCACATCATAAAGGTATTATCCCATTAATAATGTACAAAATAAGACATCATCTAGTACATGACAATCTCTTTCTAACAAAACTAGAACCAGCCCTGTACCTGACATGGATCCAGAGATCTCTTCATTCATTTCAATGCTAGATTTATATGAACATCAGTCCAAAAAAGTGACCCCAATAAATATAACTAGTCATACCGTACCAAACAAAGCAATATCACCAACAAAAGGTGCCAGACCCAAGATACCATAATAAAACAACCATACTAAATTTCATACAAAAAATATATAATAAAGCCCCAATGGCTAAGCTTGGGGGTAGAAGCCATTGGCAAAATGCACGTCGGGAGTGGTGGGTGAGCCGAGCTGCTACATTTGCTATATAGAGATCCTATTGGTGCCCTGCTTTTGTTACCTTTGGCATATTCCTTTACTACTATTGATTAATTGATTAGATTTAGTGATTATCTGTACTTTGTAAGCTGGCTCCCTCCCCCTTATCTTTTAGCTGTATGTTACGTGGCTTTATTATATATTTTAAATATGAAATTTCAATAAAGATGGTTGTTTTATCAAGGTTGACATGTATAGACAACTCCACACTTAACTGCTCATGTTTAACACAATATGTAGTGCTTAAAGGGGTTGTCCTACAAAAAAATATTCTACAGTTTTCAAACCGGCACCTGGATCTGAATACTTTTATAATTTTATAATTGCATGTAATTCAAAATTTAGCACAGCCACGGAGTTATTCAATAAATTGTATCTGTATAGCGCCACCTGCTGTTTGTTTTTTTCTTAATTCTTTGTCCTGCTCACTAAGATGGTCGCACATGCTCAGTTTCATTCTTTAGCTGCCCCTTGAGCTGTGATAGGGAGAGCTGAGACACGCCCCCTGAGCTGCAGCGGAAAAGACACTCCCCTTGAGCTAAATGAAGGAAGAGACCGGCACTCCTTGTTACTGCAATTATATCGGGTTTATTCGCCACTCATAGAACAGGTGACGCGCGTTTCGACACATGCAAGTGCCTTTATCGAAGCAATGTAAGCAGCAGAATCCTGCATGTGTCGAAAACGTGCGTCACCTCTTCTATGAGTGGCGAATAAACCCGATATAATTGCAGTACCAAGGAGTGCTGGTCTCTTCCTTCATTTAAGCATCCGGAGTGACGTCCGCTAACCGCGCACCCATACCTTCACACAGTGCCGCCCGACTATTCGTAACCACCACTCCCCTTGAGCTGTCAGCTTGATATAACTCTAGCAGAGCAATGACTGGGGAGATCTCTGGATCATTGATCATGGGATAACCCCTTTAACTCTTTCGAACACTATATCTAAATTGGATAAATTAGAATACAACTTTTCAGACAGCAGGTGGCACATTGTGTTACTAGCTAAGGCTACTTTCACATCTGTGTTGTGCTGTCCAGTTTAGAGATTGGTTACAGGTAGGGATGAGCGAACTCGAACTGTATAGTTCGGGTTCGTACCGAATTTTGGGGTGTCCGTGACACGGACCCGAACCCGGACATTTTCGTAAAAGTCCGGGTTCGGGTTCGGTGTTCGTCGCTTTCTTCGCGCTTTTGTGACGCTTTCTTGGCGCTTTTTGAAAGGCTGCAAAGCAGCCAATCAACAAGCGTCATACTACTTGCCCCAAGAGGCCATCACAGCCATGCCTACTATTGGCATGGCTGTGATTGGCCAGAGCACCATGTGACCCAGCCTCTATTTAAGCTGGAGTCACATAGCGCCGCCCGTCACTCTGCTCTGATTAGCGTAGGGAGAGGTTGCGGCTGCGACAGTAGGGCGAGATTAGGCAGATTAACTCCTCCAAAGGACTTGATTAACTGATCGATCTGCAGCTGTGGATCATTGAGCTGCTGATCCTCAATTGCTCACTGTTTTTAGGCTGCCCAGACCGTTTGTCAGTCACATTTTTCTGGGGTGATCGGCGGCCATTTTGTGTCTTGTGGTGCGCCAGCACAAGCTGCGACCAAGTGCATTTAACCCTCAATGGTGTGGTTGTTTTTTGGCTAAAGCCTACATCAGGGTGAAGCTGTCACACCAAGTGCATTTAACCAGCAATAGTCTGTTCATTTTTTGGCCATATACAAAATCAGGGGCAAGCTGCGCCTGTCACCAAGTGCATTTAACCCTCAATGGTGTGGTTGTTTTTTGGCTAAAGCCTACATCAGGGTGAAGCTGTCACACCAAGTGCATTTAACCAGCAATAGTCTGTTCATTTTTTGGCCATATACTAAATCAGGGGCAAGCTGCGCCTGTCACCAAGTGCATTTAACCCTCAATGGTGTGGTTGTTTTTTGGCTAAAGCCTACATCAGGGTGAAGCTGTCACACCAAGTGCATTTAACCAGCAATAGTCTGTTTATTTTTTGGCCATATCCCAGTCTAATTCTGTCACTAAATCCATACCGGTCACCCAGCGCCTAAATACTAGGCCTCAAATTTATATCCCGCTAAATCTGTCCTTAGTGCTGTAGCTGGGCGAGTTATTTAGTGTCCGTTCAAGCACATTTCTTGTTCTGGGTTGAAATACAATTCCCAATTTAGCAATTTCATAATTTAGTGGTTTCTGCTATATCAGAGCTATTTGAAATCTATCCCTAAAAGGGTATATAATATTCAAGGTGCACATTGGGTCATTCAGAATAACTTCACACACACCCGCTACTGTGTATTTCCAAGTCTAATTCTGGCACTAAACCCATACCTGTCACCCAGCGCCTAAATACTAGGCCTCAAATTTATATCCAGCTAAATCTGTCCCTAGTGCTGTAGCTGGGCGAGTTATTTAGTGTCCGTTCAAGCACATTTCTTGTTCTGGGTTGAAATACAATTCCCAATTTAGCAATTTCATAATTTAGTGGTTTCTGCTATATCAGAGCTATTTGAAATCTATCCCTAAAAGGGTATATAATATTCAAGGTGCACATTGGGTCATTCAGAATAACTTCACACACACCCGCTACTGTGTATTTCCAAGTCTAATTCTGTCACTAAACCCATACCTGTCACCCAGCGCCTAAATACTAGGCCTCAAATTTATATCCCGCTAAATCTGTCCCTAGTGCTGTAGCTGGGCGAGTTATTTAGTGTCCGTTCAAGCACATTTCTTGTTCTGGGTTGAAATACAATTCCCAATTTAGCAATTTCATAATTTAGTGGTTTCTGCTATATCAGAGCTATTTGAAATCTATCCCTAAAAGGGTATATAATATTCAAGGTGCACATTGGGTCATTCAGAATAACTTCACACACACCCGCTACTGTGTATTTCCAAGTCTAATTCTGTCACTAAACCCATACCTGTCACCCAGCGCCTAAATACTAGGCCTCAAATTTATATCCCGCTAAATCTGTCCTTAGTGCTGTAGCTGGGCGAGTTATTTAGTGTCCGTTCAAGCACATTTCTTGTTCTGGGTTGAAATACAATTCCCAATTTAGCAATTTCATAATTTAGTGGTTTCTGCTATATCAGAGCTATTTGAAATCTATCCCTAAAAGGGTATATAATATTCAAGGTGCACATTGGGTCATTCAGAATAACTTCACACACACCCGCTACTGTGTATTTCCAAGTCTAATTCTGGCACTAAACCCATACCTGTCACCCAGCGCCTAAATACTAGGCCTCAAATTTATATCCCGCTAAATCTGTCCTAGTGCTGTAGCTGGGCGAGTTATTTAGTGTCCGTTCAAGCACATTTCTTGTTCTGGGTTGAAATACAATTCCCAATTTAGCAATTTCATAATTTAGTGGTTTCTGCTATATCAGAGCTATTTGAAATCTATCCCTAAAAGGGTATATAATATTCAAGGTGCACATTGGGTCATTCAGAATAACTTCACACACACCCGCTACTGTGTATTTCCAAGTCTAATTCTGTCACTAAACCCATACCTGTCACCCAGCGCCTAAATACTAGGCCTCAAATTTATATCCCGCTAAATCTGTCCCTAGTGCTGTAGCTGGGCGAGTTATTTAGTGTCCGTTCAAGCACATTTCTTGTTCTGGGTTGAAATACAATTCCCAATTTAGCAATTTCATAATTTAGTGGTTTCTGCTATATCAGAGCTATTTGAAATCTATCCCTAAAAGGGTATATAATATTCAAGGTGCACATTGGGTCATTCAGAATAACTTCACACACACCCGCTACTGTGTATTTCCAAGTCTAATTCTGTCACTAAACCCATACCTGTCACCCAGCGCCTAAATACTAGGCCTCAAATTTATATCCCGCTAAATCTGTCCTTAGTGCTGTAGCTGGGCGAGTTATTTAGTGTCCGTTCAAGCACATTTCTTGTTCTGGGTTGAAATACAATTCCCAATTTAGCAATTTCATAATTTAGTGGTTTCTGCTATATCAGAGCTATTTGAAATCTATCCCTAAAAGGGTATATAATATTCAAGGTGCACATTGGGTCATTCAGAATAACTTCACACACACCCGCTACTGTGTATTTCCAAGTCTAATTCTGTCACTAAACCCATACCTGTCACCCAGCGCCTAAATACTAGGCCTCAAATTTATATCCCGCTAAATCTCTCGTTACCGCTGTCCTGTTGTGGCTGGGAAAGTTATTTAGTGTCCGTCAAAGCACATTTTTTGTTCTGGGTTGAAATACAATTCCCAATTTAGCAATTTCATAATTTAGTCGTTTCTGCTATATCAGAGCTATTTGAAATCTATCCCTAAAAGGGTAGATCATATTGAAGGTGCACATAGGGTCATTCAGAATAACTTCACACACACGCTTCTGTGCATTTCCAAGTCTAATTCTGTCACTAAATCCATACCGGTCACCCAGCGCCTAAATACTAGGCCTCAAATTTATATCCCGCTGAATTTGAATACAATACATTGGGCCAAATAATATATTTGTTGTTGTGGTGAACCATAACAATGAGAAAAACATCTAGTAAGGGACGCGGACGTGGACATGGTCGTGGTGGTGTTAGTGGACCCTCTGGTGCTGGGAGAGGACGTGGCCGTTCTGCCACATCCACACGTCCTAGTGTACCAACTACCTCAGGTCCCAGTAGCCGCCAGAATTTACAGCGATATATGGTGGGGCCCAATGCCGTTCTAAGGATGGTAAGGCCTGAGCAGGTACAGGCATTAGTCAATTGGGTGGCCGACAGTGGATCCAGCACGTTCACATTATCTCCCACCCAGTCTTCTGCAGAAAGCGCACAGATGGCGCCTGAAAACCAACCCCATCAGTCTGTCACATCACCCCCATGCATACCAGGGAAACTGTCTCAGCCTCAAGTTATGCAGCAGTCTCTTATGCTGTTTGAAGACTCCGCTGGCAGGGTTTCCCAAGGGCATCCACCTAGCCCTTCCCCAGCGGTGAAAGACATAGAATGCACTGACGCACAACCACTTATGTTTCCTGATGATGAGGACATGGGAATACCACCTCAGCATGTCTCTGATGATGACGAAACACAGGTGCCAACTGCTGCGTCTTTCTGCAGTGTGCAGACTGAACAGGAGGTCAGGGATCAAGACTGGGTGGAAGACGATGCAGGGGACGATGAGGTCCTAGACCCCACATGGAATGAAGGTCGTGCCACTGACTTTCACAGTTCGGAGGAAGAGGCAGTGGTGAGACCGAGCCAACAGCGTAGCAAAAGAGGGAGCAGTGGGCAAAAGCAGAACACCCGCCGCCAAGAGACTCCGCCTGCTACTGACCGCCGCCATCTGGGACCGAGCACCCCAAAGGCAGCTTCAAGGAGTTCCCTGGCATGGCACTTCTTCAAACAATGTGCTGACGACAAGACCCGAGTGGTTTGCACGCTGTGCCATCAGAGCCTGAAGCGAGGCATTAACGTTCTGAACCTGAGCACAACCTGCATGACCAGGCACCTGCATGCAAAGCATGAACTGCAGTGGAGTAAACACCTTAAAACCAAGGAAGTCACTCAGGCTCCCCCTGCTACCTCTTCTGCTGCTGCCGCCTCGGCCTATTCTGCTGCTGCCGCCTCGGCCTCTTCCTCCGCCTCTGGAGGAACGTTGGCACCTGCCGCCCAGCAAACAGGGGATGTACCACCAACACCACCACCACCACCTCCGTCACCAAGCGTCTCAACCATGTCACACGCCAGCGTTCAGCTCTCCATCTCACAAACATTTGATAGAAAGCGTAAATTCCCACCTAGCCACCCTCGATCCCTGGCCCTGAATGCCAGCATTTCTAAACTACTGGCCTATGAAATGCTGTCATTTAGGCTGGTGGACACAGACAGCTTCAAACAGCTCATGTCGCTTGCTGTCCCACAGTATGTTGTTCCCAGCCGGCACTACTTCTCCAAGAGAGCCGTGCCTTCCCTGCACAACCAAGTATCCGATAAAATCAAGTGTGCACTGCGCAACGCCATCTGTAGCAAGGTCCACCTAACCACAGATACGTGGACCAGTAAGCACGGCCAGGGACGCTATATCTCCCTAACTGCACACTGGGTAAATGTAGTGGCAGCTGGGCCCCAGGCGGAGAGCTGTTTGGCGCACGTCCTTCCGCCGCCAAGGATCGCAGGGCAACATTCTTTGCCTCCTGTTGCCACCTCCTCCTTCTCGGCTTCCTCCTCCTCTTCTTCCACCTGCTCATCCAGTCAGCCACACACCTTCACCACCAACTTCAGCACAGCCCGGGGTAAACGTCAGCAGGCCATTCTGAAACTCATATGTTTGGGGGACAGGCCCCACACCGCACAGGAGTTGTGGCGGGGTATAGAACAACAGACCGACGAGTGGTTGCTGCCGGTGAGCCTCAAGCCCGGCCTGGTGGTGTGTGATAATGGGCGAAATCTCGTTGCAGCTCTGGGACTAGCCAATTTGACGCACATCCCTTGCTTGGCGCA
Organism: Bufo gargarizans; assembly: GCF_014858855.1. Classification (NCBI taxonomy): domain Eukaryota; kingdom Metazoa; phylum Chordata; class Amphibia; order Anura; family Bufonidae; genus Bufo; species Bufo gargarizans. Next base: position 71,448,862 of record NC_058085.1, on the reverse strand, counting down.
TGTGCTGAATTTGGTGGTGCAGAAGTTCATTCACAACTACCCCGACATGTCAGAGCTGCTGCATAAAGTGCGGGCCGTCTGTTCGCGCTTCCGGCGTTCACATCCTGCTGCTGCTCGCCTGTCTGCGCTACAGCGTAACTTCGGCCTTCCCGCTCACCGCCTCATATGCGACGTGCCCACCAGGTGGAACTCCACCTTGCACATGCTGGACAGACTGTGCGAGCAGCAGCAGGCCATAGTGGAGTTTCAGCTGCAGCACGCACGGGTCAGTCGCACTACAGAACAGCACCACTTCACCACCAATGACTGGGCCTCCATGCGAGACCTGTGTGCCCTGTTGCGCTGTTTCGAGTACTCCACCAACATGGCCAGTGGCGATGACACCGTTATCAGCGTTACAATACCACTTCTATGTCTCCTTGAGAAAACACTTAGGGCGATGATGGAAGAGGAGGTGGCCCAGGAGGAGGAGGAGGAGGAGGAGGAAGAGGGGTCATTTTTAGCACTTTCAGGCCAGTCTCTTCGAAGTGACTCAGAGGGAGGTTTTTGGCAACAGCAGAGGCCAGGTACAAATGTGGCCAGCCAGGGCCCACTACTGGAGGACGAGGAGGACGAGGATGAGGAGGAGGTGGAGGAGGATGAGGATGAAGCATGGTCACAGCGGGGTGGCACCCAACGCAGCTCGGGTCCATCACTGGTGCGTGGCTGGGGGGAAAGGCAGGACGATGACGATACGCCTCCCACAGAGGACAGCTTGTCCTTACCCCTGGGCAGCCTGGCACACATGAGCGACTACATGCTGCAGTGCCTGCGCAACGACAGCAGAGTTGCCCACATTTTAACCTGTGCGGACTACTGGGTTGCCACCCTGCTGGATCCACGCTACAAAGACAATGTGCCCACCTTACTTCCTGCACTGGAGCGTGATAGGAAGATGCGCGAGTACAAGCGCACGTTGGTAGACGCGCTACTGAGAGCATTCCCAAATGTCACAGGGGAACAAGTGGAAGCCCAAGGCCAAGGCAGAGGAGGAGCAAGAGGTCGCCAAGGCAGCTGTGTCACGGCCAGCTCCTCTGAGGGCAGGGTTAGCATGGCAGAGATGTGGAAAACTTTTGTCAACACGCCACAGCTAACTGCACCACCACCTGATACGCAACGTGTTAGCAGGAGGCAACATTTCACTAACATGGTGGAACAGTACGTGTGCACACCCCTCCACGTACTGACTGATGGTTCGGCCCCATTCAACTTCTGGGTCTCTAAATTGTCCACGTGGCCAGAGCTAGCCTTTTATGCCTTGGAGGTGCTGGCCTGCCCGGCAGCCAGCGTTTTGTCTGAACGTGTATTCAGCACGGCAGGGGGCGTCATTACAGACAAACGCAGCCGCCTGTCTACAGCCAATGTGGACAAGCTGACGTTCATAAAAATGAACCAGGCATGGATCCCACAGGACCTGTCCGTCCCTTGTCCAGATTAGACATTAACTACCTCCCCATAACCATATATTATTGGACTCCAGGGCACTTCCTCATTCAATCCTATTTTTATTTTCATTTTACCATTATATTGCGAGGCTACCCAAAGTTGAATGAACCTCTCCTCTGCCTGTGTGCTAGGCCTAAATATATGCCAATGGACTGTTGCAGTGGTGGCTGACGTGAAGCCTCATTCTCTGCTATGACATGCAGACTGATTCTCTGCTGACATGAAGACAGATTCTCTGTTACGGGACCTCCCTCCTCTGCCTGGGTGCTGGGCCTAAATATATGCCAATGGACTGTTGCAGTGGTGGCTGACGTGAAGCCTCATTCTCTGCTATGACATGCAGACTAATTCTCTGCTGACATGAAGACAGATTCTCTGTTACGGGACCTCTCTCCTCTGCCTGTGTGTGCTGGGCCTAAATATATGCCAATGGACTGTTGCAGTGGTGGGTGACGTGAAGCCTCATTCTCTGCTATGACATGCAGACTGATTCTCTGCTGACATGAAGCCAGATTCGTCTGTTACGGGACCTCTCTGCTCTGCCTGTGTGCTAGGCCTAAATATATGCCAATGGACTGTTGCAGTGGTGGGTGACGTGAAGCCTCATTCTCTGCTATGACATGCAGACTGATTCTCTGCTGACATGAAGACAGATTCTCTGTTACGGGACCTCTCTCCTCTGCCTGTGTGTGCTGGGCCTAAATATATGCCAATGGACTGTTGCAGTGGTGGCTGACGTGAAGCCTCATTCTCTGCTATGACATGCAGACTGATTCTCTGCTGACATGAAGCCAGATCGTCTGTTACGGGACCTCTCTGCTCTGCCTGTGTGCTAGGCCTAAATATATGCCAATGGACTGTTGCAGTGGTGGGTGACGTGAAGCCTCATTCTCTGCTATGACATGCAGACTGATTCTCTGCTGACATGAAGACAGATTCTCTGTTACGGGACCTCCCTCCTCTGCCTGGGTGCTGGGCCTAAATATATGCCAATGGACTGTTGCAGTGGTGGCTGACGTGAAGCCTCATTCTCTGCTATGACATGCAGACTAATTCTCTGCTGACATGAAGACAGATTCTCTGTTACGGGACCTCTCTCCTCTGCCTGTGTGTGTGCTGGGCCTAAATATATGCCAATGGACTGTTGCAGTGGTGGCTGACGTGAAGCCTCATTCTCTGCTATGACATGCAGACTGATTCTCTGCTGACATGAAGACAGATTCTCTGTTACGAGACCTCCCTCCTCTGCCTGGGTGCTGGGCCTAAATATATGCCAATGGACTGTTGCAGTGGTGGCTGACGTGAAGCCTCATTCTCTGCTATGGGACCTCTCTCCAATTGATTTTGGTTAATTTTTATTTATTTAATTTTTATTTTAATTCATTTCCCTATCCACATTTGTTTGCAGGGGATTTACCTACATGTTGCTGCCTTTTGCAGCCCTCTAGCTCTTTCCTGGGCTGTTTTACAGCCTTTTTAGTGCCGAAAAGTTCGGGTCCCCATTGACTTCAATGGGGTTCGGGTTCGGGACGAAGTTCGGATCGGGTTCGGATCCCGAACCCGAACATTTCCGGGATGTTCGGCCGAACTTCTCGAACCCGAACATCCAGGTGTTCGCTCCACTCTAGTTACAGGCTCTCAGAATCGCAGCACAACGCTTCAGTTTTGTCCCCATTCATTGCCAACATAGTGCACTAGAATGCATTCCGATACGGTTTGTTGCGCTCCCATAACGCATAAAAAACCGCTGCAAGCAACATTTATGTGTGCGGCATGGGACACTGAAGAAGCCGGCAACAAAAGCATGTAAGTCAATGGTGCCGAATCCAGCGCCCATTGACTTACAATGGATTTAGTGCCGGATCCGGTTTCTTCATTTGCAATATAATACAACCGGATCCATTCAGAAGAGATGCAGGCGGTTGTATTATTATAACTGAAGAGTTTTGCTGTGGTTTCGAGATCCCATGGATCTCAAAACCGGACAGCCGGATCTCAAAACCGGACAGCAAAAACCTAGATGTGAAAGTAGCCTAATACCTGAACATATTATAAGGTCAAGACCTGATAATGGAATTACAACAGTAAAATAAGGCTGGGTTCAAATCATGTTTTTGTCATATGTTTAACGTATGCAAAAAATATATACAGTACTATATGATGTTTGATTTTTATCTTTTACATTATTCATGGGATAAGTTCCCAGTCCACCCCTGAGTAGGCATCATCATTAGAGATGAGCGATTCGCAAAAACGGATCACAAACTGAAAAATGGAACGGAAAATGGAAACACTACGGAAACAAAACAAAAAATGGGAAAAACTGATCCGTTTAAAACGGACCGCAAAACCATACGGTCATGTGCAGGACGCCAAAAGGCTAGAGCAATCAGACCTTTCACTTTTTAATTGGCCACTTTCGGCACAATTATTTGGCACTGTATGCTATGGTCATCTGTGCACTATATAAGTGTTCCTCAACTCCAGTCCTCAGGACCACCTGGCGGACATGTTTTCAGGATTTCCTTAATATTCAGCAGGTGATAGAATTAGTGTCAATGCATCAGGACTTACCACACGCATTAGTTATGTGGGATATTCCCAAATCATGACCGATAGGTGGGCCCTGAGGACTGGAGTTGGTCGAACACTGCACTATATGACTGTATTATTTAGAAGCTATATGGTACATCATATATTACATACACGTGTTGAGGTGCACAGTGGTAGATATTGAGCGTGAGCCTTCAACCTAATACTGGTTCTGATCATACAGGATGTTAACAATATTCCTCTTACCTTTTTCCACTGATTTCAATCTTGTTTGTTACAAACATCTGGATACCAATGCCTGGGAGGAGGTTCAGTGAAATCTTGGAGAATTCAAGCTTTTCCACCTTTATGCTGTAAGTAAATCATAAGTAGCTATTTTCAACTTCCTAACCAGCTATGCATACATAAGAAGGACCTGGGTGTACTGTACGTCTACTGTTAAACCATCCAAGGACAAGGAATATGGACTTTTCTGAAGAATACTATTCACTTATGGATTACTACTGATCATGGCTTTAGATATATAAAAACATATATTTAATAAAATGTTATGCTTTATCTATATGATTATATAATAAGAATCTTTATGTATATAGCGCCAACTTATTCCGCAGTGTTTTACAATCGGAAGGTTCATATACAAGGAAAATGATACGTTACACAGCAGCAAATAAGTCAGCAATAAACACAAGAGGAATGTGGGCCCTGCTCGCAAGAGCCCACAATCTATACAGTTCTGTACATACAGTCATGTGAAAAAATTAGGACACCCTTTGAAAGCATGTGGTTTTTTGTAACATTTTTAATAAAAGGTTATTTCATCTCCGTTTCAACAATACAGAGAGATTAAAGTAATCCGACTAAACAAAGAAAACTGAAGAAAAGTCTTTTCAAGATCTTCTGTAAATGTCATTCTACAAAAATGCCTATTCTAACTGAGGAAAAAGATAGGACACCCTCACATGTATTCCCTCTTAAATTGGCTCAGATCTCACACAGGTATATCACACCAGGTGCACATAATTAGTAGATCGTTACTCTGCATGTTGAATGAGGCTTGCCCTATTTAAACCTCAGACATTTAGTTTGGTGTGCTCCTGACTGTTGAAGTGAGAGTGAGCACCATGGTGAGAGCAAAAGAGCTGTCAGAGGACTTCAGAAAAAAGATTGTAGCAGCCTATGAGTCTGGGAAGGGATTTAAAAAGATCTCAAAAGATTTTGAAATCAGCCATTCCACTGTCCGGAAGATAGTCTACAAGTGGAGGGCTTTCAAAACAACTGCCAACATGCCCAGGACTGGTCGCCCCAGCAAGTTCACCCCAAGAGCAGACCGCAAGATGCTAAAAGAGGTCTCCAAAAACCCTAAAGTGTCATCTCGAGAACTACAGCAGGCTCTGGCTACTGTTGATGTAGAAGTACATGCCTCTACAATCAGAAAGAGACTGTACAAGTTTAACTTGCATGGGAGGTGTGCAAGGAGGAAACCTTTGCTTTCCAAGAGAAACATCGAGGCCAGACTGACATTTGCCAGAGATAAAGTTGACAAAGACCAGGACTTCTGGAATAATGTTCTTTGGACAGATGAGTCCAAAATTGAATTATTTGGACACAACAGCAGAGGACATGTTTGGCGTAAACCAAACACAGCATTCCAAGAAAAGAACCTCATACCAACTGTGAAGCATGGAGGTGGAAGTGTCATGGTTTGGGGCTGCTTTGCTGCAGCAGGACCTGGTCAGCTCACCATCATAGAATCCACGATGAATTCTACTGTGTATCAGAAGGTGCTTGAAGAACATGTGAGACCATCAGTTAGAAAATTAAAGCTGAAGCGGAACTGGACCATGCAACATGACAATGACCCAAAACATACTAGTAAATCAACCAAAGATTGGCTGAAAAAGAAGAAATGGAGAGTCCTGGAATGGCCAAGTCAAAGTCCAGATTTGAATCCCATTGAGATGCTGTGGGGTGACTTGAAAAGGGCTGTACGTGCAAGAAACCCCTCAAACATCTCACAGCTGAAAAAGTTCAGCATTGAGGAGTGGGGTAAAATTTCCTCAGACCGATGTCGAAGACTGGTAGATGGCTACAAGAACCGTCTCACTGCAGTTATTTCAGCCAAAGGAGGTAACACTCGCTATTAGGGGCAAGGGTGTCCTATCTTTTTCCTCAGTTAGAATAGGCATTTTTGTAGAATGACATTTACAGAAGATCTTGAAAAGACTTTTCTTCAGTTTTCTTTGTTTAGTTGGATTACTTTAATCTCTCTGTATTGTTGAAACGGAGATGAAATAACCTTTTATTAAAAATGTTACAAAAAACCACATGCTTTCAAAAGGTGTCCTAATTTTTTCACATGACTGTATATCACTCCCCACTATTTTGTCTTTTTGATGTTTCCACACTGATAAGAATAATTATAATGTTTTGATTTGTTATAGAAAACACCTATTATTTATGACTTGTTATGATATTTAGGGATCAATTGGGGTATTAATACCCTCATATATGATTTTTAATCTACACTTTTGTTTATATAAGTAAGCCCTTCTCCACCGCCCCATGTAAATTTACATCTGAGGCCGCTAGGGGCCTGCTTTTTTTATATGTATGAGATCGATAATAAGATCAATCACATACATTGAAACCCCTCAGGTGCGATGGTTAAATGTGACGGCATCTGGGATGTTAAAAGAGGCCAATTCATCGTTTTTGGGGCCTTACATGGTATCTATCAATCGCCCTGCAAAATATGAGCCCTCACACAGCTCCGTATATAAAAATAAAAAGTTATGGGGGTCAGAATACGGCGATGCAAAGAATTATTTTTTTCCAGTTTTTATTTATTTATTTTTTGTCAGTATTAAAACGCAAGAAGGTATTGTTGTAATCATGCTGACCCAGAGAATGGAAGTAACAGGTCAGTGTTACCGCATAGGAAACACTGTAAAAACAAAACCTGTAATACTGTGGCAGAATTGTGTTTTTTTTAAAATAATTTTATCTCATTTAGAATTTCCCTGCTTCCCACTACATTGTATGCAACCATAAATGGTGTCAAAAAACAAGCCATAATACAGCTCTGTTAATGGAAAAATAAAAACATTATGGTTTTTGGAAAGCTGGGAGTAAAAAGCAAAAGTAAAAAAAATGGAAAATCACCCGGTCATGAAGGGGTTAATGTATGCATCCTTGGTGTAATTGATAGGTAGTATATAAGTATATGCAGAGAGCAACTGAGGAGCCTGTGCAGAGGATGGGAGTGGTAGTGGCCCTGATGAGATGATGTATCCTGGTGTACTCCCTCAGGCCGTTACTCCCTGGGGATTGGTGCAGTAAAAAGGTGGTCAGAAGTAGAAGATTAGAAGTCTCTGCAAAACAGAAGTTGTAGTACATCCAGCATTTTTTTTTCCAGATGATGAGGTATTGTGGCTGGCCAAGTGGCAGATAATGACACCTTTGGTATGCTATATTGCTGACGTTTCTCTCCTGAGATTCAAGCTGTAAGCTGGTACTTGCGTCTGTAGGTGTCCACTGGGTGCAAATACAGACTTTTATGAGTTGACCAGGTTTGGATGTGATCTAGGTGATGGGTGTCTGAGCCGTAGTCCCTCACCTGCATCAGGGTCTGTATAGCTATGGTTGGTGGTTACTCTGCTGACTGTAAATGCTGTAGCTTTGAAGATATCTGGAGTTTTAGTATTCTTGCAGTCTCTATGGAGCAGTGGTCTCACAGATCAGCGCATCGAATGCTGTTCCCCTAAGACCATTGAAACAGGAGCACTTGGATGTCTCTCTTCCCTATTATAGCTAGAAATCCCCTTCCTGACAAATAAATCGGACCAGCCCACTTTTACCAAGAGGGGAGGAATAGAGTGGTTAACCCCATTTCTAGTACCAACCAATGCCAAACATACCTTATCTGCTGATGTACAGGGTATATAAGAACACAGGAAAACTAAAAAAGAATTGCAGGTACTCCTAGTTGTAGATTTTGCAGACACTAAAGAAGGCTGCCTGATATTCAAAAAGTTAGGTCTGCCTATTTTGTCGAAACAATGTCACTTTTTTCTATAGGTTGTGTCTGGTATTGCAGCTCAGCCCAATTCAGTTAAATAGAGCTGAGCTGCCATACAGGACATGAGCCAAAAAACAACTGCACCAAAACAGCAGCTGTGCTAAAAAGAAAAAGATAATAATTCTGGTTTGCCTAATTTAGTAAATGCGTTTATTCCTCTTAAAATTTTAATTCTGGGTAATTTTTCTAAGTACTAGAAAGTCCTAGAAATGTATAAATAGTGTACATTAACCTTGTGTGTCCCTACACAATGTGGCACTGGCAGCACTGACTGGACAGTGTCAGGGCATGCAGGGACATTCCTACAACTGGCCACGTCCAGCTATCAATTTTTCCATAGATTTCCTGGAGGAATAACAAAGGAATTAAAGAAGATGCACCAGAATTGTTATTTTATGGAGAATACAATTTTTTTTTACTAAAACTGGCATGTCAGAAGTATCAGGACCTCTTTACTAAATCCATTGGTCGCTAATAGGGATGAGCGAACCCAAACAGGTTCCGGTTCGATATTCAGGTTGTGTACGGATTCTGTTATAACTGAAAATAATGGAATTCTTAGATGGAATGCAAAATGAAAGCCTTTAAGAGGCATTCCGATTTGATCCATCATAATAGAAGTCTATGGCCAAGCATAACGGAAACCAGACGGATACGTTATACTTGGCCATAGACTTCTATTATGACGGTTCAAAACGGAATGCCTCTTAAAGGCTTCCATTTTGCATTCCATCTAAGAATTCCATTATTTTCAGTTATAACAGAATTCCTATACAACCCGAACACCGTACCCGAACCTGTAAAGTTTGAGTTTGCTCATCCCTAGTCACTAACCTACATACACATGCAGATGAAATAAGCTTCACATTCAAAAACTTTAATATTCACTTACTCTTTAATACCCTTCACTGGGCTTTTAGCCCCTTTGCCAAGGGCTTTCTTAGCTTGTTTTGAATCCGCCATTTTCCTTAACATGCTTGTGTCTGCCAGAATTTCGGTCACAACTGTAAGAGTGGACATTAGCCAAAATGATATCTACAAGTCAGACACGGTGGAGGCACAAACAGCACATGATGACAACATGGACATTGTCTTACAAGAGAAGAACATTTAGGGCATTTGAGGAAGTTATTTATTGGGTCCATCAATAGGGGAGAAAGAAAAAGTGGAATAACTGTCCATGGCAACCAATCCACTCCTACCTCTCATTTTCCAGAATCCTTTTGGCAAAATGATTGGTGGCCAAGGGCACTACTCCACTTTTAATTTGCACCAGATTGGATACTTCTAAATACACATACAATAGAGATGACTGAATTTCTTAAATGTAAATTTCTGTCCAATTCTGGTCGATTCGACTGACTGATTTGATTCTGGTGTGAATAAATTTAATCCAAGTCGAAAGCTGTGGCAACAGTCCGTGCCCACCACCTGCTGGTGGGCATGGCCACCAACTTGCTTACCAACTCCATTGCTCCAGTGGCCCAGTCCCATCAGCATCCCTCTGTTCCTGGATGGTGGTCCTAGCCCCTAGAGAATTGCTGTACTCCCATGCAAGCTGAGAAGAGAGTGCATGTGGTCTCTCTGACTCTTAATGGGAATGAGCGTGCACAAAAGCAAATGTAGTGAGGGACGTTAAAAATAGAACAAAAAAAGTTTATTGATGATAATAAAGATAAGATAGCAAAACACAGGTGTATGACCTAAAACCATAGAATATCATGGGCTAACTAGGGTCGGATAGCTAATTAGGGAGGTCCACTAGGATTACCTTGGTATGGCGCTGGTGTAGCATACAATACCAATCAGTATGTGGACACTATAAGATATCCAGACCCAATTTTCAGAGGTCCAACCCACATTGAGTGGTATGTAGTCTATAATGTGTGTATAGCCAATATAACCTAAATGCCCAATGGAAGAACTAAGTAAACTGGTTGGACCGCTAACCCAGAGGATAAGACCCTTATAATAGATGTATAACATTGGGGGATACATGGCAATGTAAAGTATATTCTGCCACTATGTCCCAAATATTCTAATTAGGGTAAAACCTCTGGGCTGGAACAAAATACTCAGCACAGAATGCCTTCACCGCAAAGCAAGTTATTGCTGGATACAGAATTCTCAAACGGGATGGCCGTGCACTGCTGCCATCCACTGAGGACACTGACTATGGTGCCGCGCTCGGGCCAGTGAGAGGAACAGCTGATGTGGCTCATACCCAGCCAAACATCAGCACCCCCAGCCAGAGTATAGATCAACTAAGGCTCGAGGGCGTTTCTGTACACAGTGTAGTGCTCTTCCTCAGGAGCTGATTATACATAAGCTTAAAGCCTGCCTAAGCCGTACACCTCTAGTTTGCACGCCGACTCTCAATTGGAATCTTTGGGACATAGTGGCAGAATAAACATTACATTGCCACGTATCCCCCAATGGTATACATCTATTATTAGGGTCTTAACCTCTGGGTTAGTGGTCCAACCGGTTTACTTAGTTCTTCCAGTTCTTTCTTTGTGATGAAGTAAATCATCATAAATCGAATTTCTTTGTGAAATTCGGCTCATTTCTAGTTCCAACCCTGAGCTGATCACCCTAAGTTTGGACTATTTAGCGGATTGACATACTTTGCCTGCCCTGATCTCAGCCTGTCCCTGACTACATTTAGTTTGATTCCTTGGTGCTCTACATTGGGGTGTCTTGACTCCAATGGGTCAGCAGTCTCTGGAACAGAAACTACGCCAAGAAGTATCAGCCTAGTGGTTCCCATGCAGCAGAGTCCAGATCCCTGTGCAGGGCTTAAAGGGTGAAGACCTCTTGGACCACTTCAGTAATGCCTTCATGAGTAGCCCCAAGTTAAATTGGTTCAAGTGACACAACAGATCCACATCTATTTCATCACAGTGTCCTAATTGCCTGTAAAAAAGTATCTTGCTACCTCTTTCTCTCTCTCTCTCTCTCTCTCTCACACATATATACAGTAGTTACGTATAGTTAATACAGTTGAAAAAAGACATAAGTCATCAAATTCAAAAAAGGGATAGGTGGGGACACAAATCCCATAAGGAAGTAAGACTCTACACATTTTCATTAGCATTAATGTCATTTACTCTTAAGAATTAATCTAAACCCTTTGTAAAGATATCCATTGTCCTGGTGGTGACCATGTCCAGAGGTAGTCTATACCACAGATTTAGGCCCCTTTCACACGGGCGAGTATTCCGCGCGGGTGCAATGCGTGAGTTGAACGCATTGCACCCGCACTGAATCCGGACCCATTCATTTCTATGGGGCTGTGCACATGAGCGGTGATTTTCACGCATCACTTGTGTGTTGCGTGAAAATCGCAGCATGCTCCTCTTTGTGCGTTTTTCACGTAACGCAGGCTCCATAGAAATGAATGGGGTTGCATGAAAATCGCAAGCATCTGCAAGCAAGTGCGGATGCGTTGCGATTTTCATGCACGGTTGCTAGGAGACGATCAGGATGGAGACCCGATCATTATTATTTTCCCTTATAGCATGGTTATAAGGGAAAATAATAGCATTCTGAATACAGAATGCATAGTACAATAGCGTTGGAGGGATTAATAAATAAAAAAATAATAATTAACTCACCTTAATCCACTTGATCGCACAGCCGGCATCTCTTCTATCTTCTTATTTGCTGTGTGCAGGAAAATGGACCTGTGGTGATGTAACTCCAGTCATCACATGATCCATCACCATGGTAAAAGATCATGTGACGGACCATGTGATGACCGGAGTGACGTCACCACAGGTCCTTTTTCCTGCACACAGCAAATAAGAAGACAGAAGAGAAGCCGGGCTGTGCGATCAAGTGGACTAAGGAGAGTCTTAGTCTACTTGATTTTATTTATTTTTAACCCCTCCAGCACTATTATACTCTGCATTCTGTATTCAGAATGCTATTATTTTCCCTTATAACCATGTTATAAGGGAAAATAATACAATCTACAGAACACCGATCCCAAGCCCGAACTTCTGTGAAGAAGTTCGGGTTTGGGTACCAAACATGCCGATTTTTCTCACGCGTGTGCAAAACGCATTACAATGTTTTGCACTCGCGCGGAAAAATCAGTGCATGTTCCCGCAACGCACCCGCACCTTTTCCCGCAACGCCCGTGTGAAACCAGCCTTACAGTTCTTACAGTAAAGTAGCTTTGATGCTTCTGGAGACTGACCTTCTTTTTCTCCAGACGGAGGCAGTGCCCCCTTGTCTTTTGAGGGTATTTTACATGGAACAGTTTTTCACCACATTTTTTGTACTGGCCCATTTATATATTTGCATAGGTTAATCACGTCCCTCCATCTCTTAAGAGTAAGACTGATGAATGTGGACATTACAAATCCATGTGGTTCCTCCACACCATTCAGATACATCATATGACACATCTAGAAAATTGGCTTGGCTTCCACTCAACAGAAGTCATGTTGACATCAGTGTTCACAGGGTCTAAAACTAAAAGCTTGTCATATAAATGGGATATCCGGCACTCAAGGAGAGTGATGCTAAAAACATCATTTATTGAAAAATCCTTTAAAAAAATACATGACACAGAGCCCTGGTCATATAGCTGACATGTTTCGAACCTAGTTGCAATGGTTCTTACTCAAAGCATATGATAGGATTATCAGATACCCATTAAATACCCATCAAATACAATTTGCAAATACACCTGTGTTGGATGAGAAATTCCTTTGTTAACCATACAAATACTGTACAATAACATAGTATATATAGTTCAAATAATTTCAATAGTTGAGGCCCAAATGGGAATCGGGTATTCAATGTCCGTATCCAAAAAGCCTCACAGAGTGTCAACTTATTTTCCCAATCTCCACCATGTGGAGGTCTGGAAACTTTTTCAATAATAATAACTTTTAAGGTATCAATGAGGCTATTGTGACTATATACAAAATATGATATACTGTATACAAAATGTGATATACAATAGAATTAATGTACAGATGTAACTTGAGTCTGGGACCCACTATCGCCAGAACAGGGCCCTTGCATGGCTTGCTCTCTATTCATTGCTATGGGAGTTCTGAATATAACCGGGCAAGTGTGCTTGGCTATTTTCTGAAGTTCCAGAGTGGTGAATGGAGATCGCACTGCACTTGCACAGCCACCTCTCCATCACTATAGGACTGTTGGAAATAGCCAAGCCAGCACTCAACAATCTTCAGAACTCCCCTATCGGTAATTGGAAAGTGGACAAGCTTTGATGGTGTGCTTCCCATACCATCAGGGGGTTCATTCTGGACATAGGAGCTGGTCCCAGACATGGACCAGCAACTGTCTGACATTGATGGTGTGCTTCCCATACCATCAGGGGGTTCATTCTGGACATAGGAGCTGGTCCCAGACATGGGACCAGCAACTGTCTGACATTGATAGCATACCCTAGCATTGCTACAGTACATCTGACAATTTTATGGAAACTGATAAATTTATGGTAGTAAAACAGCAAGTTCCAACTGGTGAACTTCTCCAATGATTGGAGCATCTGTTCATCAGTCCTTCCTGCTTCATAATGTTCCTCGATCTGTAATGGTAACTTCTACAATCATCGGGGCAGGGCTAAAGCACCTTTATTTTACATGATAATCATTCATATTTTTTCCCTATTGTATCCTATATCATGAGAAAATCTTTACATCTTCGGCCCAATTTTTGGAGACTTAGAAAACAAGATTTATATTTCTTGGGATTTATGACTTTATGACATTCATAGGGTGGAATCATCTTTTGTAGAGTCAAATACACATTTTCAGGTTTCTTTCTAAGCATTGATTGACTACATTAGATGTGTCAAGCTGGACATACAGCTTAGGTTAATGCTGCCCGAACACCCCAATTTTGGTGGGTCCAGCAGACTATTTCATGCACATGAGGGGGTCCTGATTCTCCCTGATGGAGTGTATAATTGATGACTACAGAACACAGTATAAAACAACAGGTTTGCAAAATATCACAAAGAAGAAATGCACGTTCAAACAGAGATAGATAGATAATTGTAGATAGATAAATAATAGATAAATATGGGATGGATAGATAGATAATTGTAGATAGATAATGGATGGAAAGGAGGTAGATTAGATAGATGGTAGATTAGATGGATGGACAGACAGAGACAGATAGATAGATAGATAGATAGATAGATAGATAGATAGATAATGCACTCCTTACCATTTTTCAATGCACAACTGTCCAGCTGCAGATATGCCCCAGGTCCAAGTGACTGACAGAGGGTTACAAGCCCTAGGAAGACCCCAATGTAGGACAACATGACCATGCTTCACCCCTAGCACAACAGTAACCTAAACTGGCAAATCACACAAAAAGTAAAAGCCACTCTGTGCTGCTTCATATCAGCATTTAATGCATCTTGAGATATCACTTTACACATGACTGCCTTTAAACTGTAAATCTTTTCTTAAAGGAGAACTACATTGTACTATGAATGCAACAGTTTCCATTTTAATTCTTTGACATTTACATTGTATTCTTTGTAAACATTGATTTTCTTATTGTCGCTGTCATTCTTAATGTGTCATTCATGGACGTTTATTCCTTTATTTATTTCTTATAATGGCCCCTGATTCTTGCTCCTCCTCTGTGGAGCTGTATGGGCACACAGCAGCCTATCGTTGTCATTACTGTTGAGAAAAGTGAAGCATTCGAATCGGTATTAAATCTGAAGTTTACGAAAACTTTGATTCACAACAAATCCTAATTTCCTCTCACTTTGTGGTAACGAATCAGGTTTTCTTAAAATGTCGGCTGCGGGTGTTACACGTCAAAACTAAGTGTAGAGGAGACAAGCCCGGGAACTCAAGATCATCCATAATGTCGTGCAGCCAGCCAATCTGTAGATAGCTAGCCCCTGTGATGTCACAGCCCTTTAAAACCCTCATCTCACGCGATCACGGCCATTGTCCTGTGAGCTGAGCATAGGAAGAGACTTGGAAAGTGCTCATGCACTAGGGACAGTGTTGTTGAAAAGGATTAATAGAAGGATATTGGAGAGGAAAAGTGCAGGGAGACTGCAGGGAGAGTTCCGGGAGACTGCAGGGAAACTTTTTCTGCATCAGTTTTATTTATTTATTCCTACATTTACGTATTCCTACATCAGCCATAAAGTAAAATATGTAATTCAATACCAATAAGATGGAAGCCTTTATTATTCCAGTGCCAGCGTGCCAACCAATACTATCCAGTCTGCACCCCTTAGGGGGGCCAGGTCTTAATGAGGACCATCCTCATCTTTTGTTGGCTTTACTTCTTCCAAATCATCTTTCAAAGTCTCCATGTTCTGGAAAAGTTAGCAAGATACAGAGAGAGGAGGAGCTGGATGTTCCTGATGACATATTCTCTTAGGTATTAGAAGATGTGGAAAAGGAGGAAAAGCAGATGGCAGAAGAAGGGGTCCTACCTGTAGGGCAGGAGAGCACTGGGGTTTGAGAAGTGGGTACAGCCCCTGTTTAAAGGAGCATTAAAGGTGCCACAGGGCCATTAACAATGAAGACTGACTATACAGTGCGGTCTTCATTACTTAAAGGAATGGAAGCTGTGAGCTAATTGGCTGCACTGGTTCTTCACCCCTAGCATGGCCACAATCTACCAACAGCACGGCTACTCCCTGTGGCTGTAACCTAAGGCTGAATGGCCTGGGTATACCTGATTTATAGCGATTTGTGACAAATTAATTCGTAATTCATCAAATTTCTTGTGGAATTTTTTTACATTTCTCTCATCTCTAGTTGTCATATTACAGGCCAATACAACGTATATGTGAAATATGGCAGGGTGCTGGAGGCTGCAATGTACTGTTATTTTACTTGTTATTTTTGGATATGCAGATTTGTATTTCTGGATACTAGTTCAATACACAATTAATGAAAAAAGTCTCAAGAAAGAGGAAAATGTCTTTCTAGTGCATCTATAGGTAACCTGACAACATTAAAGGGGTATTCCCATCTTGTAATGTTTTTCAATATGACTAGGATGATGTACCATAACATTAAGGTATAACAGCATGAGAGTTCGGCCTTTGGAGCAAAAGGCTTCACTAGCCGCCCAGCAATATTCCAATCAATAGAAACAGGGTTTTGCTATAGATCCCTCCTCAATGCGTGACCAAGTTTGTCACTGTGCTGGGAAAATCTAGGGATTGGTAGGGATACTAGTAATTAGACCTCTACTAGTCAGAACATTGTGGCATATTTTTTTCTATGGTGGGAAACAGTGGTATATTTTCCATGTGGGTGGACCATGCAATTGCAATGGGGGAAATGGTAAGAGAGAGCCAGCACTAAACTTCTTTTCCTTTTCCTGACACCAATCCACCACATTTTCCTGTAGCCGTCACTAGGGGAAGCTCAATGCAAAAAGGTTTGTACAGCTTCTATTGAGTTCTATGGTTACTGTATCAATTCCTATGTTCTAAACTCCCCCTTGTGGTGCCTGCAGGCTAGTTTTATCACTTACAATATGAAGGGCTGAGGGGGGCTGGGGCTGATCGGCCTATCTGAGAGCAGGGATGCCGGGCCAAACAGGCTCGGCGCCGATGTCATGTGCTCCCTGTCAGAGGGCTATTTAAAAAGGGAACACTGTCCACAGTTGCCTGTAATTAGTCTCCTTGGCCTCACCAACATATATTACTATTGTTTGGATCCCTGGTAGTCTGACTTTAGATTTTCCCTGACCTTGCTCCTGTCGATTATTCCCCTGACCTGATTTTCTGATCTGGTCCTGGTTTTGCCTGTCTGGTTCTCACCTCTTTGTATCTGACTACTCTTTTAGCCCACTTGGTTTAGGCCCCTGCACAAGTTAGGGACCATTGCCAAGTTAGGGGCCGCATTTTAAGGCAGATCATCCAAGTAGGTAGGTGGTGCGGGTGGAGTATAGGGCTGCCCTGTTCCTTACCCTATGTGACATCCACTTTTTCCAACATAGAATTCGGGTAAAGAGAGGAGGAATAGTGCAATTTTTTATGAAAAATTTCCTCCATTAATAAAATTGTAAATTTGTCAGAAATCTCACTGGGAGGAGCATAATGCATTTTGCTATGGGTCCCTGAGATCTTTGTATGCCCCTGGTGGGAAATTCCAGAATATAGTAGACATTCATCAATGCCAATTGTCTCAATGAACATAATTTGATATGGCATACAGAAAACTAACCCTACAGTATTAGGTCATCAAATGTGTGCCCGATGTAACCTATCCCATAATCCAGATCAGATAAAAATAAGATTTCTATAGAAATAAAGCATCAGCTGTGGTCTTCTTATCTCACTTCCGATGATAAGAGTAAACCTATTAGCTTGGGTAATGCATCATAAACCTTTTGTAGAAGACTAACTATGAATCTGATCCACTTCATCCACTTACGTACATAAGAAGTGAAGGACAGCATAATATTGTGCATTGTGCTTTCTCCAGGTTACTCACTAGCATGGTTGGCACCTAGGTTTTTAAGTTGTTTTTAGCTGACGTCTGTCGATAGAGAAGGAAAATACCTAGTACAAAAAGAGTGCAATAATTATGTATCATGTGACATTTAGGACAATCACTTATCAGATTTCTTCATAACAGATATCTCTAATGGGCTGCTGGCTCCTGGAGATGTTTTACAGGCCTGTAATTCATCCATGATGATATGTATGTAACATATTATTTACTCATTAAAAATATTTAAATAAAACAAAAGAGCATCTACAGATGGAGATGAGAGAATTTCCCTAAATTTTTTCAGATCGGATTGGGTCTAGGGTTGAGCGAACCTGAACTATAAAGTTCGGGTTCGTACTGAACTGTAGGATTTTGGGACCCGAACCCGAACATTTCCGTAAAAGTTCGGGTTCCGGGTTCACCACTTTCTTGGCACTTTTTGAAAGGCTGCATAGCAGCCAATCAACAAGCGTCATACTACTTGCCCCAAGAGGCCATCACAGCCATGCCTACTAATAGCATGGCTGTGATTGGCCAGTGCAGCATGTGACCCAGCCTCTATATAAGCTTGAGTCACATAGCGCTGCGCGTCACTCTGCTCTGAACAGTGTAGGGAGAGGATGCTGCTGGACTTGTGATTTCAGGGAGAGTATAGGAGAGAATCTAAATCAGCGAGCTACAGAGAAATAGTTGTGTGGGTGCAGGGCACTATCGTTTTACCCTGCCCTGAGCTCCTTGACCAAGAAATACTAACTTTTAGAATTCTGTTAGTTAGGTGGGTGGCGGCGGCGGCCATTTTATGCATGCTCAGTGCACCAGCACTGCATCTGAGCTTTTGGGACATTGCAAATCACCAAACTACAACATCTGGATTAATCAGTGTGCAATTTAAGGTAGAAATGCACCCAACATTTTCTGGGGTTTTAAAAACACACCGTTTTTTCAAAAAACTATATTTTCCAGATCTGCAAGTGTTAAATTCAAGTTAAATATATACAGCATTCATATTCTGTTACCAAAAAAATACTTTTTGGGCAATCTACAACATCTGTATTAGTCAGTGTGCAATTTAAGGTAGAAATACAGCCATCATTTTCTGGGGTTTGAAAAACACACTCTTTTGACAAAAAACACTACTTTCAGCCCTTGCAGCATCAGCACGTGTGAAATTACAGGCTTATATACTGCTGTCAAATTCAGTTTTTAAACAAACACTCATTTGGGCACAAAAAATTTAGTTGGCAGCCTTTGATGCAGATGTCATTGTGAGATACACCCTTAATACATTTAGGTTACATTCAGAGATTTTAAATACCGCCATTTGGTGCACCAATATTGAATTCAGGCCTACACTGGTTCAGGCCCTTTGAGATACCCCCTCTACATACAGGGGTTTGAATTAGGCATTTGAAATACAGCCATTGGAAATACAGCCATTTTGTGCAAAGATATATTTACTTCAGGCCTACACTGGTTCAGGGCGTGTGTGATCCCCCCTATACATACAGGGGTTTGAATTAGGCATTTTAAATACAGCCTTTTTGTGCAAATATATATTTACTTCAGGCCTACACTGGTTCAGGCCCTCTGAGATACTACCTCTACATACAGGGGTTTGAATTAGGCATTTGAAATACAGCCATTTTGTGCAAAAAAATCTTTCATTGATGCCTAGTCTGGTTCAGGCCGTGTGAGATACACCCTTTACATACTGTCGTTCTTTTCTACTATTAATTAAACACCCATTTAGAGCAAGATCCTAAATTTTATAATTATGAAAAGAGTGTCAAATAAGGTACGTGGCCCAGATCGTGGTGCTGCTGGTGGAGCTCCTGTTGAAAGGAGAGGACGTGGTTGATCTGTGCCAGCTACACGCACAAGTGAAACCCCTTCCTCAGGTGAGAGTAGGCGACAAAACCTGCAGCGGTATTTGGTCGGGCCTAATGCTGCTCTATGAATGGTGAGGCCTAAACAAGTACAGGCGACAGTAGATTGGGTTGCTGACAGTGGATCCAGTTCCTTCACATTGTCTCCCACCCAGTCTCCTGCTGAAAGATCAGAGTTGGCACCTGCAGCTGATGTCCATCAGTCTTTCACCTCACCCCCTTGCAAGTCAGCCAAGCAGTCTGAGCCCCAAGTCATGCAGCAGTCTCTTCTGCTTTTTGATGACTCTGTTAGCAGGGTTTCCCAGGGCCATCCACCTAGCCCTGCCCCAGAAGTGGAAGAGATGCCCAACCACTTATTTTTCAAGATGAGTATGTAAAGGAACCCATATAATACAGATGAGCCCTTATGCAGCTTACTCCCGAACAAACAGCCGATAATCCGTAATAAAGCGAATAGAAGATCCCAGTCCCCCAAACTACATGAAGGGGTAAAATCAGTGACACTTTTTTTTAGCAGTTGAATGATTTCTTTTATGCCTTGCTCCCATGCAAGGGAGACACCCACAACAAATATACCTTAACCAATAACACAAAGGCTACAACCCACATAGAATCCTCCCCTCTGCCTATGATATAATCACGGTACACCATGGTTAACATAATCACCACAGGCAGGATAATACACAATGTCCTCTGTCCTGGAGACAACCGAGTTGTAATTCAATTATCTCTCAGGACAGAGGGCAATCGCCAATACACACAGAGAGACAATGGAACAGACTTCACTACTCAATGTATACAATGTCCCACCCTTTACAATACACATAGACATTTAACATCCCAACATAGCACGATTTAGTTGTAAAAGTCTCTTGGGCCTGGCTGTACTCATGGCTTTTCTGTCCAAAACCGGTTCTACACAGTCTTTTGTCCTGGAGACAATTGAGAAGTGATCCACTTATCTCCCAAGGACAGAGGCCAGACTCCATTAGCCACATGGTAGCAATAGCAGGGCAGGAACTCAAAAACGGAGTTAAATTCGCATAGAACAAGTAAAAGTAAGCAGAAACCTCCCTTTCTCCACAGAGTACATGGGAGGACCATCGCAGCACGCATCGGATGATGATGAAACACAGGTGCCAACTGCTAGCGCTTTGAAAGTGTGCAGACCGACAAGGAAGTCAGGGGTGAATACTGGGTGGAAGATGATGTGGAGGACGATGAGGAATCAAGGTCATGCAAGTGACCGATGTAGTTCGGAGGAAGAGGCGGTGGTCGCACAGAGCCACCAGCACAGCAGAAGAGGAAGCAGGGTGCAAAAGCTGAGCGGCCGTCCTCTAGACAGTATGCCTCCTACTGCCCACCGCAGCAAGGGACCGAGCACACCAAAGCCAGCTCCAAGGAGTTCCCTGGAGTGGCAGTACTTCAGACAATGTGCTGATGACAAGACACGAGTGGTTAGCACGCTGTGCAATCAGAGCCTGAAGCGAGGCATAAACGTTCTCAACTTGAGCACAACCTGCATGACCAGGCATTTAAGTGCAAAGCATGAGCTACAGTGGAGTAGACACCTCAAAAACCAATAAAGGTCTCTGGCTCCTCCTGCTTCCTCTTCTGCTGCAGTTGTGGCCTTTTCATCCACCTCTGGAGTGACAGTGCCACCTGGCACCCCGCAAACAGAGGATCTGCCAGCAACACCAACACCTGGGTCACCAAGCATCTCCAAAATGTCCCACGGAAGCATTCAGCTCTCCATATCCCAAACGCTGGAGAGGAAGTACCCCCCTACCCACCCACGATCCCTAGCCTTGAATGCCAGCATTCCTAAATTACTTGCCTTTGAAATGCTGTCATTCCGTCTGGTGGAGACAAATAGTTTTAAAGACCTTATGGTGGTGGCTGTCCCACAGTACGTCGTGCCCAGCCGCCACTACTTTTCAAGGCGAGCGATCCCTTCCCTTCCCAACCAAGTAGGGGACAAAATCAGGTGTGCACTGCACAACACCATCTGTGGCAAGGTGCACCTGACTATGGATACGTGGACCAGTAAGCACGGTCAGGGCCGTTATATCTCCATAACAGCACACTGGGTAAATGCAGTGGCGGCTGGGCCTGAGGCGGATAGCAGCTTGGCGCATGTCCTTCCACCACCGAGGATTGCAGGGCGCTTCAGTTTGCCTCCTGTTGCTTCCTCCTCCTACTCTGCTTCCTCATCCTCTACAAGCTCCTCATCCGGTCAGCGTAACACCTTCACCACCAACTTCAGCACAGCCAGGGGTAAACGACAGCAGGCAGTTTTAAAACGTATCTGTTTGGGGGACAAACCCCACACTGCGCAGGAGCTGTGGACGGGCCTTGAACAACAGACCGATGAGTGGTTTGTGCCAGTCAGCCTCAAGCCCGGCCTGGTGGTATGCGATAATGGGTGAAATCTTGTAGCAGCTCTGGGACTAGCCGGTTTGACGCACATCCCTTGCCTGGCGCATGTGCTGAATTTGGTGGTGCAGAGATTCCTTAAAAATTACCCCGACATGTCAGAGCTGCTGCCTAAAGTGCGGGCCATCTGTGTGCGCTTTCGGCGTTCTCACCCTGCTGCTGCTCGCCTGTCAGCGCTGCAGTGTAACTTCGGCCTTCCCGCTCACCGCCTTTTTGTTGCCTTTTGCAGCCCTCTAGCCCTTTCCAGGACTATTTTAGAGCCATTTTAGTGCCCAAAAGTTCGGGTCCACATTGACTTCAATGGGGTTCGGGGTCAAATTCGGGTCCCGAACCCGAACTTTTTTTTCAAGTTCGGCCGAACTCGTTGAACCCGAACATCCAGGTGTCCGCCCAACTCTAATTGGGACGAATTGACAGTCAGATTTAATTTGGTCTGAATAAATTAAACCCGAATCAAAGGTGCCCCAGTTGCCCTCAAAAGTGGTGTATGACATTCTGAGGTCTCCTCGGACTGTATTCAACTGTATCCAGCCCCTTTGAAGCTCTTTAACACCAAGTAATGTCAAAGTGACAGCAACTTATATAGCTATAGATAAATGCATGGTTGTAGGTGGTAGGAAACAGCGTTTTTATCAACACCCTGCACTGTCAGCTTTTATTTTTTAATAAAAAATGGTACAAAAACATCCTCCAAGGTGGCAGATGCTTTTTTCTCTGTCTTCTGATATGTACAATGGTGGCCTGTATGCAGCAGAGAGATGGAAATTTTTTTGCACAACAGCTGTGAGTGAGCTGGCACCTCTTGTGCTGAAAGAAGGGCAAAGGATCCCCTGTTTTCTGCGTGAAATAGTGTGCTGCACTGCATGTAGGTAGTGCATGTATGTAGCCCTGTATTAGAAGGATGAGCCCCTGTGTGCCATCAGCTGCCTGCAGCTCTTTCAGACAATGCAAAATTTTAATTTGCAATGTTTCAAAAATTAATATAGGATTATAACATGGCAGCTATGGCACAGCACAACTTTTATTAAAGGGGCTATACTGTGATTAATGTGAAAACTGAAAATCAGACATCAGATAGTATGCAAAAATGTCTTTCTAACAAAGCTAGAACCATCTCTGTCTCACATGGATCCAAAAATCTCCGCATTCATTTCTCCAACTGTTTTGATATATTTACAGTATATGAAGCTGGCAGCTCAGGGGGGTGTCCTTTTTTTCAGGGGGCTGTCCTTTCTAAGGAGTCTTGTCCTTTCTGCTACAGATCTCTCTCTGTAACTGTCATAGATATGGCTGGCAGTTGAAAGATAAACTGAACATGTGTGACCACCTCAGCAAGGTGGACAGAGATATAAGTAAAAGGACAAACAGCAGACGGCGCTATACAGGTAAATTTTATTGTATAGTATATGGCTATACTAATTTTTTATTACATGCAATTACAAAAGTTTTCACATCCAGTCGATGCCATTGAAAAATGCTAGAATATTTTTTCGTGGGACAGCCACTTAAATGTATTCTTTCCTTGACATGAATGTAAAATGTCTTCAGAGTTGTATATTTATGTCGTTTACTTGACATATTGAAGATCACAGGACATAACCGCGTAATCCTGTAAAAAACAGAATCAATGGAGAATATCATAGTAATGTATTTAGTCTAACCCACATATACCCTGTATAAGGCATTTTCTACCATTGTTACCTCCTTTACTATGGCTAAGTAGATGCCAAAATTACTGTATAAACTCTAGCTGCTTTCCTTGCCTTATTATATATCACGATAACAGCATATTAGTATTATAGAGCCAGACAAGATGATGTGTATGCATCCAAACAATCGGGCTGGGTCTCCAATCATAATTATCCTTTATCTAACATACATCACACAAGATCGTGTGCCAGCCCAATCCAACATATTGCACACAGGAAGGACTAATGTATCATACTTAAAGGGGTTTTCCTAGATTTTAACACTGAGTATGTGATTGATGGGGTCCAACACTCTAGACCCCTGCCGATTAGTGCTTTGGGAAGGCACCGGCGCTCCTGTAAGTGCTGCAGCCTTCTCTCTGCTTTTCCTAGGCCAGTGAGGTCACGTACATCGTTTATGTGGCCGCGGAGCAGCTCAGCCCGATTCAAGAGAATGGGGCTGAGCTGTGATACCAAGCATAGCCACTATACTATGTACATCTCTGTGCTTGGTAAGCTGTGAAACGGCAGCAGCATTCACAGGAGCACCAATGCCTTCTCCAAACAGCTGATCGGCAGGGGTCCCGAATGTCAGACCCCACCAATCAGATACATCAGTATCTGTAAAAAAAAAAGGTCATCAGTTAAAAAAAATCCTGGAAACCCCTTTTAACCAAGAACTTCATCCCATACCTTGCAAGTGACCAATTGTCCTAGCCTATTGGGCTGGCCATACATTTTAGATAGCTGTTTAAGCCATCATCTCTCTCTGTCCTGACACCACCATATGGCTAAAGGTATGGATCTTCTGAATGTAGACAGGGGAGTAAGCCTTTGCCAGATACTAATAGTGATGTCTTATCTCCCAAGAACAAAAGGATCAGGCATGTTGAAATCCAACTGTCCCATCTTTCTCTCTCCTGACTTCTGCCAGCAGGAAGCATATATTTAACATGATCAACCTTTCCCACTGAAATTGGTGGGTTTGACTCTCCCCCAAAGGACATTATTGGGGAGAAGAAAGGTCAGGCATGTTGGATATTTTGTTCTTGGGAAATAAGCCACCGCCAGAATTGTCTGTCAGCAGCTTACTTTACTGTCCCTATTGACATCCCTTTAAATTACTGTCTCTATTGGCGTCCCTTTACTGTCCCTGTTGGCGTCCCTTTACTGTCCCTATTGGCGTCCCTTTATTATATAGTTCCTATTGGCATCCCTTTACTGTCCCTATTTGTGTTCTGCCAAGCCTAGTGTGTATGTGGATGGGGGAAGGGAGGTTTGGAGAGATTGGTGTCGACCAGTGAGCGTTCAGTGGACAGCTGTATATAGCCTGCATTTTACAATACAAAATAACCAGAATCAAGCTAGCCATATCTTATGTCTAATGATGTGGCTGTAAAGTTTGGACACTTCTGAGCAAACACTTACTTCCTTGACCTCCATGACTTCATTAGTAAGTTGTACATTGGGTAATGACGGCAGAGTTACTCCAACACTCAGGTCCGCTACAAAATGAAGAAAACTAATTAATAAAAAAATAAAAATAAAATGGAGGTACAGGTTAAGCAGAGTGATAAAGTGGGCAGGGGATCCCATGGCAATGCTGCACTAGTTGTTCCATCCAGTTATAATGCCAGTGGGGTTATAAGCAGATCAAGAGCATGTGAGGCCACCACTACTGCAAGAGACATTGGACATTTCCTAAATTGCCCAGTTTGACTTCTCCCATTTGGATGGTTTAATTTCATAGCGACATTACAACAAATCCATATAGAAGTAATTTGGGTTCTCCGGGAATTAACAAAATAAAAATACTTAAATATAACTTTATTCAAAATAGTACAGCGCAGCGGCCATTTTGTTTTTCCTAATGAATTTAAATATATTCCCAAATACCTTACATTAATTATAATGGCTCTTTTTTTTCTGAGGAACAATCATTAGGAAAAACAAAATGGCCGCTGTATTATTAGTACACACAAAACCTAATCACACAGGAGGACAAGCTACTTCATAACACTGAGCTAAAGAGCTGCCTCATCCTCCTCTGTGCACTGCTTGTCAGGGATTATGATCCTGAATACAGTTTAATATGGTCATCAGCTGAATCTCTCTAGGAATGGAGTTCATGAGCTGATGTGTCTAATGAGCAGCAGCACTGGTATGCAGTCTTTACTACCACAGCCTGTCTTGTCCATCCTCTCTGTACTTCATGTCTCCTCATGAACTCCATTCCTACACAGATTCAGCTGAAGATCTTCTCATCTGTATTCAGATTCATAATCCCTGACAAGTAGGAGAGGAAGATGAGACAGTTCTTTACCTTAGTGTTGTGAAGTAACTTGTCCTACTGTGTGATTAGGACAGGCTTTGTGTGTTTTAATAGTACAGCTGCCATTTTATTTCTCCTAATGATTGCTCCCCAGACAAAACGAGCCATTATAACTAATGAAAGGTATTTGGGAATATATTTATAATAAAGCAGTATTTACATATTTTCATTTTCTTAATTCCCGTAGAACCCCTTTAACCCCTTAAGGACGCAGGGCGTACCGGCAGGCCCTATTTCCCGAGTCCTTAAGGACTCAGGGCGTACCGGTACGTCCTAACTTTAAATAGGTATTCCGGCGCCGCGGGGGGTTAATCGCAACGGGATGCCGGCTGAAATCATTTAGCCGGCATCCTGTCACAACGTCATGTGACCCCCCCCCGTATCGGCGATCACCGCAAACC
The DNA here is from genome assembly GCF_014858855.1 of Bufo gargarizans. NCBI lineage: Eukaryota > Metazoa > Chordata > Amphibia > Anura > Bufonidae > Bufo > Bufo gargarizans. Next base: position 71,422,518 of record NC_058085.1, on the reverse strand, counting down.
GCAGGTCAATTCAGACCTGCGGTTTGCTGAGATTTCTGCAGTTTCTGATCAGAAACTTTTAAAATGGCCAAAATGCCGATTTGCCCCCCCCCCCTGCACCCCTGCATGATTTATGTGGGCGGGTGGTGCGGGGGGGGGGTGTTGCCGGCGGTGTGGGTGCCTCCCCTTGAAAATTTGTTAGCTTCTAGTGGTTATACCAGGGTGTCAGCACATTGCTGACACCCTGGTATAAACGGCTGACATCTGTGCAGATGTCAGCCATTTAACCCTTTCCATACCGCGGTCCGTACGGACCGCGGTATGGAAAAGGTTAACTGTCATCGGTCAGGGAGCTCCCTCCATCTCCCATCGGGGGGCTGCTGTGCCTTTGCAGCCCCCCGATAGAGAGGGAGAGAGCCCCCAGACAGCCCCGTGCTCACCCTTCCCCGTCTGCAAAGTTGTGGCAGATGGGGAAGGTTCCCATGGCAATAGGACGCCTTCTCAGGCGTCCTGCTGTCCATGGTGCTGAACAGATCTATGCTAAAAGCATAGATCTGTTCAGTGTAAGTAAAATACAGTACAGAACCCTATATAGGGTACTGTACTGTATTATACAGACATCAGTCCCATTTTTTTTATTTTTATGGCGTTGACCCAGACCCACTTGGATCTTCAAGAACCAAGTGGGTCTGGGTCAACGCCATAAAAATAAAAAAAATAAAAACTATGAGAAAATGGAAATTTTGCCCACTTTACTTCCAAAAAAAGGTAATAAAAGTGATCAAAAAAGTTGCATGCACGCCAAAATAGTACCAATCAAACCGTCATCTCATCCCGCAAAAATCATACCCTACCCAAGATAATCGCCGAAAAACAAAAAAAAACTATGGCTCTTAGACTATGGAAACACTAAAACATGATTTTTTTACATAAATAAAAATAAAGTATGCATATTAGGTATCGCCGCGTCCGTATCGACCGACTATATA